>NW_010175295.1:0-33668 GCF_000695765.1 Mesitornis unicolor
GCTCCTTTCCCTTGATAGACATGGCAGAGTTGGTACCTCTGAAGCTGCTATACAGAGTGACTTACAAGAAGCAGAAGCATAAGTTGTACAAATAAATAATCTGAGAAGACTGTTAGTTTAGCTACACAAGCTTACTCTTGTTTCTGTATCTTCTAGGAACAATGATAGTGTGTAAACATAGCAGAAAAATGCAGTAGAATTTGCATAAATGTCCTTGTTTCATTGATCCATTATAGATTGGAAGACATCAGAAGGTAGCTGACAATATGTGACATTTTTACAGCTATCCTGTAGCTTTGTAGTTGTTGGCTGTTGTTGAAGAAGTAGGAAAAATAAGGATAACCCAAGTAAAAAATTCTGTTTAAACTATTTAAAATAATGTTTTATTATCTGTTACCCAGTTTACCGATGTGCATGTGATTTTACCAAAACTTGTAGCAAAATGAAGATTTCTGAAAAGTGGTCCAGAATTTGGAAACAATTCTTAATTGTAAGTGGATTTGTATCTGGGATCACAGCATGTGTGACATCCCGATTGCTATGCCTAAGACTATTGAAGGAATTCCAAACACAAAAATAACTTTTTATTTTCTTAATATATTGTCCTTACCATATGTGTTGGGCAGAATGCTATGCTTTTTGAAGGTACACGTGCTATGTTCCCAAAGCTAAATTGTATGACCTGTAAATATGTTAAAGAAACAGTTTGTTTAATACTTTCTGCATGAAAAGGCTACCCTAAAAGGTAAATTTTTGTGGAGAGTGGGTGTTTTCTTTCTTTGGCTGCCATGGTGGCTAACAGCCAAGCTCCTTGTCAGACACTTGCTTGCATCCCTCTCAATGACATAGGGGAGAAAACTGGAAGAACAGGAAGGAGATCTCATGAGATAAGGACTTTGTCCTTGCTTACTGCTTGCCATCATGGGCAAAACAGACTCTGGGGAAAATTAACTTACATTATTGCTTATTAAAATAAATGTTTAATTATTATTTTGGTTTGTTGGCAACAAAAAAGCACATTACAACACCACCTTGCCTCCCCCCTTTCCCAGGTTCAGCTTCACTCCGGATTCCCTGTGGTGCAAGGCAAATGTGTGTGGGGTGTCCACAGTTTGTACCTAGTGGTTTCTTTCTGCCACTTTCCTCTGCTTTGGCCTTCCATCTGCTGTTTTCTCTTTTCTGTTTTTTCCCTTCTTCTCTCTCTATCCAGCACTTTTTGCTCTTTCTTAAATATATTTTCCCATAGGTTCAAGTGGCTGTGGGGCTCAACTGTGCATTGCAGTGAGCCTTTGGAACCAGCCAGAATGTCTTTGTCCAGCACAGGGCAGCCTCTGGCCTCTCCTCACAGGGGCTGCAAAGACCTTGTCATGGACCCCCAATATATAACCTTACAATTTTTTTATCTGGAAGTTTTTCATTTTGCAAAATAGCACATCAGGTCAGCAAAAATGGGCTAGTCAAAGCAGTAGTGAATTGAGAAAAAGCTTTGGCATTCTTCAGGACAGTTGTCTGAAAACACTGTTTCTGTGTGCAGCAGCACAGAACATAGCAAAAGGCAAGACATCAGGAAAGGTACCGAAGACACCACAGTGTCATTTTATTGCTATGAAAAACCTTATTGAGGTTTACCATAGTATGATGGATTAGATAAAGGGAGAGTTGTTATTTACCAAATCTCACAATATTAGAACTAGGCAGGGCTTGCTGAAACTTCTTAGAAGGGAAAAACCAGGTCAGGGGCAGCTTTTGCACAGTAGTTTGTGAAGATCAGGAACTGCTGTGACAGGAGGTTGTAGAGGCGGACAGTGTCACTGGATACAAAAAAAGACAACTTCCCAGCCAACAGAACCAAGGCCAGAAACTAAAGCCAGAGTAGCCTGAATCTGTGACATCCCTAATCCGATGATAGTAGCTACTAGGAGAGCAAGAGAGGAATGAGCTTCAGGTAGTGGCCAGGCTGATGTGCTCTCTGACACTGAGTGGAATTTTTCCTGTCTGGAGACTGAGGATTGGGTAAAGTAGGTTGTCTGACCTATAAGTTGGCTCATAATAGTGAAAGGTTTCTTGAAACTCAGGAAAAAAAAACCCCAGAATTTTGCTAGAATCAGTAGAGAAATACAAATTGTAGGAGCTCAAGGGTAACCCATACAGTTTGTCAGTTGCTCGTCCCCCCCTTGTTTCTCTAACATCAGTAGTCTGGAGCAGTTACAAGTGATTGTGGTCTTGATTATTTTGAAGATGACCTTTGATCACACTTACTCATATCTCGGTATTCCCGCACCTGGTGATCTTCTGCTGAGAAGTAAAGGGCAGAGGTTGAGCCATTTCTTTGAAGATAAAAATAATTTAATTTGCACAGAAGTAACTTCATTAGAAGACCATGAGCAGCAGACCTGAAAAACTTCTAATAATTTTTTCTATATTATCCAGTGTTACATAGTATTGTTTATGAAGACTGTCATCTTGGTAGTCATGGCTTCAGCTAAAGAGTGGAAGTAAATCCATGTCTTTTATTAAAACCACCTTTACAGTGTGGTTTTCTGTTCCTGATGTCATTCAGTTTCTGTCCAGAATTCTTACCCAAATACCTGTTTGGAGAGATTTGATAGAAATAATAGAAGGTTCTGGCTTGTTGTTTTTGAGTTTGTTTGTTTGTTTTTGTTGTTTGGGTTTTTTGCTAGGTTTTTTGTTTTGTTTCGTGGTTTTTTTGTTTTTGTGTTTAGAAAAACCCAACAACCTATAACAGGATTTCGAGATCCATTGTCCGCCTGTAGGATACCTCTTTGCAAACTTTTTGGTCTTGTACCTAATGAACCAAAGTGAACATTTGTACTGTGTATATATATGTACATTCATTTCATGAGGTAGCATTTCATTATGTCCTAAAGCTTTGTCGCAGATGTTTTCCAACTTTCTACCAATTTTATGTACTCCTTCATTATAACAACAGATACTACTACAAAGCAGGAAGATCTACCAAAACCAGGAGCTACTGTGTGTTTTTAATGAATCTTTTTGACTTATCAGCCCTTTCTGCATCAATCTGGGAGTTTTGTGTCGTTTGGTTTGTTGGCAGTTTGTTTTGGGTTTTTTAATTTGAATAAAGGCCTGGTGTATGGTGGCTTTATCTGGTATTATGTATGTATATCAAATTTCTTGAATGTTTCTCCTTAATTCTTTTCACTGAAAATCATCTTACCATAAAGCATTGTCTTCAGGGAAGTGTCATATACTTAATGAATGCATTTGCTGTGTTGGAGGTACCAACTGTCTTGAACCTGAAATGACTCTGATTCTGCTTGCGCTGTAGAGGCCTAAGATGTATCTAATTTTTTGTTTCAGGAGCCTGCATTTTCAGTACTGTGTTATTTTTAGTGATTTTATTAACTTATTTAGTGTCCTTGCGTTGTCAGCACCAATTCTGAAAGACCAGAAACAAAAATTATTTTGCTTAGATTTCATTACAGAATTGTGTGAGAGTGTTTGGGTTTGGGATTTTTGATGGGGTGTTTTTTCCTAAAAATCTAGTTAGCTTTAATTTTTATTTTTTTTTTGTAGACTGAATAGAGAGGTGCTTGGCTTTTCATAACTTTGAGTTCTGAACTTTGAAGTAGGTTTTTTTTTCCAGTGACCTTGTCCAGTGATCCCTTCTAAATGTTTTTTATCGTAGTGACTATGAATATTAACTGAAGATGGAGAAACTGTTGTGAAAGGGAACACACAAACACTTAAGGGAAGTGTACTTTGTATGAGTGACAGAACACAACAGATGAAATCTGTCTGTTGCATAGGTCTCAGGGATATTGTGCTCTTAGGTATTGAGGATACTTTACACCTGGGTAGGCCAAACAGTCCCTGTAGAATATTTCTGTAATGTTTTATTTGACTTTTCCTTCTGGAATATCGCTGCATCAGAAAGGTTGATCAGCATTAACTACACCTTCCTTTAACTTTCTTAGCGTTAAGGAAAACTTTGAAAGGAATGTATTCAGGACAAAAAGAGTATCTTTGAGAAGTGGCACATTTGAAAATATTTTTTTCCTCTTATGCTGACTTATGATACTAACTTTTTTCTCTTTACCCTTCTTCAAATAATACAAAATAGTTATGGAAAAACAGTCAAAAATTGTTAAAAACAGTCCAAAACAAATAGCTGGATTTGATTATGACACAAAACTCTTTCTTTGCAGTACTGGTTTAAAGAAGAGTTACCCTAACAATTTTTTTGACTTCTTATTCAAGTGTTGGTATTTGCACTACTCAGCCAATGCTTCAAGTCTGCATTTAAAGCTGTGGGAAAATACATACAATTGGTTGATGTTTTCGAACTAACACACAGTAACACGAAAATGACACTAATGTAAAAAGAGCTTGCATAAGGTTGTTTGTAGAGTTGAATGTTGAGCTACATGTTGAAACTCCAATTGGATCCATAGAGCTCAGGTACGCAAAGCAGCCCAAGTGTGAAAGTGAGAACCAAGGAAGAAATGTATGAAATTAAGTATGTTTATGGATATATCTATAGTTGAAATGTTAATTAGAAAAAAAACCCAAACCAAACAAAAATCCTTGAAGAAGTATTTCTGACTCAAATGAGTTTCTTCAGTTTTCAACATTCTTAAATGCTGACTTTAAAAAAACACAGTTTCCAGTTTCAATACTTTTATAGTTGGCTGTTGAAGTTGATAATCTTGAATTTAATATCTGCCAGTGATTTAACAGTGGAATCCCACCCCAGCTTAGGTCTTTCAGTTTCTCTAATTTCATTATTACATATATGTGGGGCGGCAAGGGGAATATGCATAAACAACCTGTTAAAATCTCATCTGCTTAGAATTCTGTACTGGGCTCGAGCTCTCTTTCCACTAGCAGGGGGTACTTCTTTCTCATCCAGTAACCCGCTGTGGTCTTACAGCTGACCCTTCTCTGAGCAGAAGGTTGGTCTAGAGACCTCTTGAGATCCCCAGTAGCCCAAATTTCATTTTTTTACTGTGAGGATGACAGAGCACTGGAACAGGCTGCCCAGAGAGGTTGTGGAGTCTCCTTCTCTGGAGACATTCAAAACCCGCCTGGACGCCTTCCTGTGTGACCTGGTCTGGGTGATCCTGCTCTGGCAGGGGGGTTGGACCGGATGATCTTTCGAGGTCCCTTCCAACTCCTAACATTCTGTGATTCTGTGAATTATCCTGTAAGCCTGTGATTCATTTGTGTCGATTTTAATGTCAGTATCAGGCTTTTTTTCTTTACAGTATGTAAATAATAACAGCAACAATTAAAATATGAAGTGCATTGCTTTGATTGCCTAGAAAGTAAACAATGCAATATATATGCATACATGATTTTTAGGAATGCAGTCACATGTTTCTGTTACAGACAGATTCTTCTTTTGGATTTTATTTTTTTGGAATGTGTTTCTTTTTTTCATTTTTTCTTAATTTTAAAAAGCTTTGTTACAAATCTAATATATAAAACCGTTTGCCTGACGTGGCTGACATTCTTAAAAGAATAACGTCAGAAATTTTACAAGATAAAGTAACTGCTGAAAAATTATGCCATAAGTACAAACGTTTGCTAACAAAGTTTCTGAGATGATCCTTAAACAATTGCTGTCATCACTGCTCGTTCTTTGCAGGGGATGGAGTGCTAGATCTCTCTACAAAGAAAAATGCAAGGTTGGACGAACCAAAATACGATCCATTGTGTTCTGAAAACTCAGTGTCTGGGTAAGCAACATTTAGGACTCTCTTTGGCTTATGTAAAAGACAGTCCAAGTTTCTCTTCTCTGAAGTCAGGCTTTATGTTCATAACATATTTGTATATACTGGCACACACATGTGGTTCCTATTTTGCTTTCTAAAGAATTTTTGTCACTCATTAGTGTGTGTCTATGTATATATCATATGTTTCATTTGTCTTTTTCCTTTTTTTCTGTTTAAAGAAAAGTTATCAGAACAATCACCAAACTTTAGTTCATGTTACTAAAAATGAACTGAAAAATTGATTACATAACACATTGAAAGTAATAGGATAGTAGAAGAAAATGTAACTATATTCTTTCAGAGTTCATTCAGGAAGCTTCAATTTTGGACAAAAATGACTATGTTAATATTTAGATAGAAAATATTCTTCAACTAACATGAAGGAGTTAAATGACTATTATCTACCCTTAATATGAGAGAGAGAGCAAGCGCACGCGAGAGAGAGCTCTTAATCATCATAGTTATACTTGCATCATGGTTCTGCTATGGTGTGTGGTGGCAAATGGTTAAATTTCTTTATTCAGCAAGAAAAACATTATTGTATCTGCTGAAAGCTACCACAAAAGTAGTGAAACACATTGTTTTGTTGGATTTTGTTATGATCTTGGCATCCTCCCATCCGCTAGCCGTAGCAGGACCCTTTTTGTCACCTGTACGTCTTACCAAATAACTTACTACCAATAGGACTACAATAACAGTATTTGTTGACTGATGTTAAATTGCATTTTATTAATTTGCTGATATGAAGAAGTTTTAAAATGAATATGACTTTGTAATTAGAGAGCTGTAAAGACTGGCTAGAAGTTCTTAAAACTGTGTTTTATTTTGCCAAAATGGACTTGATTGTTAACTGCAGCACTTTATTTGTTGTAGAAAGCCTAGTTTTGTGTAAGTCTGGGATGTTTGTGTGTAGTTATGTACTTACTGCTGCAAATTTTCTATGAGGGGGTTGACTCTTTTATTACTTGTTTAGCGGTAACGTCACGTTTCTACTAACAAAAACTCCTTCAGGATTTGGGTATTTAACGGAACGTTAATTGTCTAATTAAAATTATAACAGTGTTGCTCTGCAAGCATGTGAACAAGGGAATATAGCAAGCACATGAGAATATTATCAAATACTGAGCTAGGATATAAAGTTCTTGGAAGGGCTGCTGTAGAAGCCACCGTATGATTTTTGTTCCGCTGTCCTACCAGAACTGTAACATTTTGCTAGGATAATCATTTAACTACCACATCTCAAAGGCTTAAAAGTATCAGAAGCAGTGATGTTACCGAAGCAAGGAGTATAATAAAGGAGTGGACCCTTCCCTTCCATAGCTGTGTGAGAGTCTCTCATACATCAGTTTACCATCGTTTCATTCCATCCATCCAGGAGACTACACAGACACAGAGAGGACTATGTGGAAAGAAGTGCTGAGTTTGCAGATGGTTTGCTCTCAAAAGCTTTGAAAGACATTCAGTCTGGAGCACTGGACATAAATAAAGCAGGCATACTTTATGGCATACCTCAAAAAACTTTACTTCTCCACTTAGAAGCCTTACCAGCAGGAAAGCCTGCACCTTTTAAAAACAAAACTCGAGATTTCAATGATAGTTATTCATTTAAAGACAGTAAAGAAACTTGTGCGGTCCTACAAAAAGTAGCCTTGTGGGCAAGAGCTCAAGCAGAGCGCACAGAAAAAAGTAAACTCAGTCTACTTGAAACCTCAGAATTAAAATTCCCAACAGCTTCCAGTTACCTCCACCAGTTAACTCTACAGAGAATGGTCACTCAATTTAAAGAAAAAAGTGAAAATCTACAATATGAAACTTCAAGTCCTACTGTACAATTAAAAATTCCTCAGCTAAGAATAAGTTCTGTGTCCAAACCACAGTCTGATACTGCTGGTCTTCTGGATGTTATGTACCACGTTTCTAAAACCTCCTCAGTCTTAGAGGGATCAGCTCTTCAAAAATTGAAAAATATACTCCCTAAACAGAACAAAATTGAATGTTCTGGACCTGTAACTCACTCAAGTGTTGACTCCTACTTTCTGCATGGGGACCTCTCTCCTTTGTGTCTTAATGCTAAGAATGGGACAGTAGATGGAACCTCAGAAAATACAGAAGATAGTTTGGATCGTAAAGATAATAAGCAACCAAGAAAAAAACGTGGCCGCTATCGGCAATATGATCATGAAATAATGGAAGAAGCAATTGCAATGGTAATGAGTGGGAAAATGAGTGTTTCCAAAGCACAAGGAATTTATGGGGTACCTCACAGCACTTTAGAATATAAAGTAAAAGAAAGATCTGGAACATTGAAGACTCCGCCGAAGAAGAAACTCCGATTACCAGATACTGGCTTATTTAATATGACAGATTCAGGGACTGGCAGCTGCAAAAATAGTAGCAAGCCTGTGTAGAATAATTGTTAGCGAATTGTTTTGTGTGTGTGTATGTATGTCTGTATACACACACTGTGTGAGAAATACATATGCTCACTCTGACAGAAGACGTGAAATTATACAGTTCAAAAACCACATACATGCCTTTTGAAAAATAGTTTTATTCAGGGTTTTCACTGTGGACAGAATTATAGAGTTGCTCACTTAATTCTGGTAGTGTGTATTTAATATAATCCTTGTATAAATAGGTGAAAAGGTTCAGGTTTTATTTAGTAGTCAATAGCATAAAGATGTTTTGGGAAAACAAGTATTTGTTATGTGAAGCATAATTTTTAATTGATGAAGAACCACTCTACTAATTCAATAATCCATCTTATTATGGAAATAAAAGACCAAGGGTTAGCAGACTCTTATACTTCACAGAATACTTGCAATAAATTGTAAGTAACTCAGATTATACAAATTAAGGGGTTTTTAAAAACGCTAGTTCCTTGCAAGGAAGTGGATTTGTGAAGTATTAGTAGGATATAGTACATTCTGTGAAAGAAAAGAAGTTCATTGTTACTTAAATATCCAATACAAGTAAGAAAAACATTTCATTACTAAAAATGTGTGTTTAGCAGGCATAAACTGCATTTTTTATCATTTTAAGAAAATTTTGTTGTTGGTTTAGAAAGAAATTGGTGTTTACAAAGTGTACACTTATGAAACCTGAAAAATTACTGTAGTTATAGAATTATTAAATATTAAATAAGATGGAATACTAAGAGCATAAAATAATTTAAACTTTAACATAATTTTCCTTTTTAGTTTGACAAATAAGGTAACTTGTAAGGTTTAAAAAGAAAGTTGGAATGCAACTTAGAGCATGTTCATAATGTGCACAGAATGAGCTTGAGAATGGTTTGGGTTTGTTTTTTTGTTTAAACGTGCTGGTTAGTTGATGTTATGACTACTTAAAGTTTATTTAAGGATTGTGTCACACTCCTATTGAAAAACCTCACTGTAACTGTAATGTATTTGCTGCTGTGACATTTCAGAACATTTTCAGTTTATCAAAATGAATACCAAGTTATTACATTATCATTTTGCTAATAACCAAATTTGCAGTTCAGGGTCTTGATAGAAATACAAATGTTAAACAGTGAAGCTGTTTTGAACCTTCAATAATATAAATTCTTTATAAATTTGGTAGTTAGAAGTTAGGCAGTTCATTTTAAATACATAACTTTTAATAGAATTTAAGGGAGACCAATTACCTTCATATTGCAGTTTTTACATGAATTTCAAAGTATTCACATTGGAATTTATATCACACTTAATTTTCCCTGTAATATCACAAAGTGTATGTCTACATGTGAAGAACAGGGGCTTGCTTCATACTTTCAATACTGAACATAAATGCCCTTTTCATCTCAAAATGTAACTTTTTCTGTATTCATCTAATTTGGTATAGAAAAAGACTTTTCTCCCACTTTTATACCTTTGGTGCACATGCATACGTTTTTTTCACCATGTAATTTTGCATGTGTGTAGGTTAGTTATGTAAATGAAACGAGACATTAGCTACATATGGGCTACATGAGGTATTTTGATTTATAGATAAATTTGCCATTAAATGCAGTGGAGAGCATGCTGATGGCAAAAATCTAGCCCATATTTATTAATGCTACTAAAAAATAACAATTTCCATTTTAAAACAGAATAACCTTTTGAAACTGCACAACCGGTGTCTCAGTTCTTTGGTCTCTCAGATCTACACTGAATCTCTTCAGTGGTTAAAGTTTACTTGCATATTACAGAATGAATCCTTTTTTTAAGCAGAACCCTACCTGATAACAAGGAGGTCACAAAACAGCAGATGTCAGGGTCATCTTTCATTTTAAAAGAATTAAGCCATATTTTGTGAGCGCCAGAAGGATTAATTTGTTAATCTATCCCCACTGAAAAACGAAGTTGAAAAAACCTTAAATGTTTCAAGATCTGTCTTTATACAGTTTTACTTGCAAAAATTTTGGGCTTCAAAACATTGCCTAATATTTGTACCATACTGATGTTTTCTATTCCTCAGACAATGTTATAAATTTGAGTCAGAAGTTTATATTAAAGGCAAGTTACAGTACTCTTTTTATATCTTTTAAAAGATGACCTGACCAAAAAACTAACAGGATTCATAAAATCAGGGATCATTTTACTATTGACTTAACAGTACTCAGTAGTTTTGTATGTAATATTATAATTAATTTTCAACATTTTAGTACTTGTATTTATTTTTTGGTCAGAAATAGTATATTAAAATATTTTTTGATAGTTTATAGATGATACTTGACCTGTAAGTGTTCAAAGGAACAGAATTATTTGTTTCTAATTATTAGTCTAAGCTTTGATTACACAGCTAAGGAAAGGCAGGGAAATGTTTAGATTCTCCTTCCCCAACCCCTATGAATTCCATTAAATGTCATTTAAATTACACATTTTGAACTGTTTTATAAATTCAGTTACCAGTCACTACTTAGTAATTGACAATTTCTGAAAATTCCTGTTTCAGCAGAATTTTAAATGAAGGCGAAAGCAAGCCCTACATGCTTTCTACTTATTTGAATGTTTCTCAAGTATTTTATATTAAAAAAACAGTGCCTCTGTTTTTAGAACTACTGCTCAGTAAAGCTGTTTAAACCATTTCTGGTAGCTAATGACAATTTTATATTAAATTGTATATTAACTTTAGTGAGACTGATTTTTTTAGTTGTTTACAGTACAAATACTTGTATTTGTTTTTTAATTGCAGTATTTCCATTGTCGCAGTAATTTAGTAAAACTCTGTGGCTGCCTTGATTTTTGACAGATTTTTGTTAACAACTGATTTTTAGGCAATTAGTTATATTTATGCATAAATCAATTGCACTATAATTCATGAATTATTTATTACAATATTTTCTAATGAATTCCATGTATTTGTCTTGTGTTGTAAATGTACTGTAATTCTGTTTCTTCTTTGTGTTGTTATATTCCTAAATCTGATTGTATGAATTTAATTGTTTAGTTAACGTGTTTCTACGTTGTAATTTGTAGTAAAGCACTTCAATGCTTTTGCACATAAATTTACAACACTGATGTGTGATTGATTTGCTCATTCAGTAAAAAAAAAAAAAGAAAGAAACAAAAACCTGTACACTGACTCGTTTGACTTACTCCCAAGGCACAAGTTTATTAGTAGTGGCATAAGATCAAGAACTGTACATATTAAGCACATGTTGACTAATTTACTATGAGAATTTTATAAGTCAGAAATAGTAGCTTTAAGGAAGCGTGATTTCTCAGAATTGATGCATTGCTTATAAATGAGAAGAAATTCAGAAAACTGATTTTGTAACAGTTACATCCTTCAGTTTGTAGCTAAAAATGATCTGTTGTATATTACAGATAATATATAGCATTTTGGTGGATTTATTTACTTAGTAAAGCCAGAAAACAAACATTTCTATAAGACAGATTTAGATTTCTGTATCAGTTCTATGCTGCTCATATGAGTACTTGAAAGTATGTTCTGTTCCCAGCCTGTAAAGAAGTTGCTAGATCTATCTTGCTGTGGCTGAGATGACAGAGGATAGGAAATCTTTGGGGTGCCTTCTGATAGAGCTCTTTCCTGGTAGTTTTTTGTGTTTGTGGAGGAGGCAAAGGTTTACTTCTTTATATGTGAAATAATAGCTGAAGGGCTAGTACATAACCTTATCCCATCTTTGCCTTTGTGCAAGTTTTGGACTCCAGTCAGTCCCCACTCGGGGAATTAACTTCCCCTGCCTTTCCAGCCGGGAAAGGATGTCATTCCATGCTTAACTTTTGTCTTCAGAGATACTGTGCATGAAAGGCACTTTGGGCACAGCACATGTTGATCCTCTCCTCTCAAACCCTCCATTTCCTGCGCACTTTCTCTAGTCATATTTTTGTCTGATTTGTAGAAAGCATAAGACTGTTCTGTGAAGGAAGTATGCAATTGTGAAAGTGCTAGCTCTTCCTTCTGTGAAATGATTGCTTAAACCTTTTATCTTGAGGGCTTTAGGACAAATTTAAAAGGCTATAGGCAGGAATTGCAGGAGGAAACTGAAATATAATTCCATATATGTATTGAAAGCTACTAAAAATTAGTTTGTTTAATTATATGGGTATCAGTCAGAGACACACTTTGGAAAAAGTGTGTTATTTCAATGCTTTAGTTTGTTTGCATAGTAAGCTCTGTTCCCAAATGGCAACTGAGTAAGAGGTTGATATCTTTTCACAAACTTGGAAGATCATTTGGAGTGTGGTACTATGACAGTAGAACAGACGAAGTTAAGTTTTCTGTCAGCTTTAGAAACTAACACATGCTAAGGGAAAGCAGATTACAGATGTTATACAAGGGTAGATAACCAGGAAAGAAATCGTACTAGAAAAATGTCCAGTATGTCTGTGGTAACCAGGATATTACTTTAAACAATGGGTTGATCTCCACATAGCAAATTGAAAGCAGTTTTGAGGCCTCTTGAAATTTAGGTAACTGACTTTAGAGGTCTGGAAGTTTCTTCCATCCATGATCAGATTTTAAATAGCAGTTATGAATACAGGTCATCCACAATTAAAGCTCTCCAGTGAAACTTCATTAGACATACCTTGCAAGTCTAGACAGACAGACAGGTATGTGTCTAGAGATTCAGTCTGAAAAGAGTGTACTACAGCCATCTTTCTAGCAAATTAGTACTTAACAAATTTACTGTGATTTACAAACAAAATAGTGAAGACCTAGTGTTGTGTTCTTTTTTTTTCTATCTAGCCTTTCAATACTTTATTTAATTAAAGTCATGGTGGTGGGGAGGACAATTAGTTTTCACCTGTACTTGTATTACTAGAAAAAGCTCTGTATTCACAGGTGTAGTGCTAGTTCAGCACCTTGTGACTCCTGACCTTGTTGCACTGAGTAACCCTCAGACTCTTCTCAGTGCAGTGGCATTTCAGAAACAGATAAATCCTGACAATGACATGCCTTTGAATAAGGCTGGTTTTACTTTAGATTGCAGGTGCAAAAAGTTGTTATTTTTTTTCTTTTTAAGACTTCGGTTATTTCAGTTTAAACATAATTACAATTTCAACTAGTACAGTCACAATTATCTTACACTTTTATGAGTTAGTGTCATCTAGATGCTTGATTTTGAATATATACAATTTCATACTAAGTATCACAGGAGAAGAAAAAATATGAGAAATTATTAAGCATATAGTTGGCTGTTTTTAAGCTATAAACTTTAAAATTCATGTGAGGCAATAAAAATATAAATTTGTATGTATAACTTCCAGTAAGAAAGCTAAAGCTGAAAGTTGTTATTGATGCTAATAACATTGAGTATGAGCTAATTAATGAATAGATAACTATAAAATACAGCACATTAAATTTTAAATCTGTTTGTTCCTTGATCGATACAGTTGTAAACCCAGTCGAAATGAAATTTTTCCAAAGTACAGTATATGCAAAAAATTGCAGGAGGTAATAGTAGGGCAAAAAGTTAGTGTCATGTTCAGAGTTTGGTGATATGTTGAAAAAATACATACTTTTCTAAAACAGAATTATTCTAACATTTTCTGCTCATGCAATTGGTTTCAGTAAAACCTTTGAATTAGTTTGAGTTGTTGATAGTTGCTATCCGGCATAAGGATTTTGCATTTAATTGAAGAAATATTTGTATTAATTTCTACCATGGAAAATTTTCAGCTTTTCCAATATAAATGATTGATTAGGTAAGTAGTGGCATTAGTTTTAATAATGCTTAAGAAATAAAATAGTTAAGCTAGTATTTTAGACATTATTTTATTTTGAGTTACTATCTTTGAAAGCAACTGCTCAGCAGTCTTATCTAGCTTTAGGCCTACCCTGTATTTGAAACTTAAAGGATATTAACCTCTATCACAGAAGTTATTTATTCCAGTGGTGATATCTGTTTCTGTTCAATGAAGGTATCCGTGTGTGTGTGTACGCACACGTGTGTGTGAATGTGTGTGTAATATATTGCAGTGAAGAGCCTGTGACGCACCACTACATTTTATTGAAAAACTAGAAGGGAAGCTTTTGTCTGCAGAGAACAGTAACAGTAGCAAGTGCCTTTTTTTTTTCCTTTTATTTTCTGTTAGCCTATTAAGTGTTCTTTAAAAATAAATATATGAATTAAAATGTCTTTAGAAGACATATCTTTTAAGAGTATACTGGAGAGCATTCAATACAATTTAGTATATTAGTATCTTGGCATGGGATTCAGGAGAGATGGATCCATTCTTGCCTCTGCCACAACCTTGAATTGTGACCTTAGGCAAGTCCTTTACCCTCTCTGTGCCTCAGTTTGTGCAATGGGAGTAACACTAAGCTCCCGAGGTTTGTGGTGAGGTTTTCCTTCATTAATGACTAAGGTGGTTTGAAATATCAGAAATTTAACGTTATTGTAATTACTTTTAGATCTGGGAAGCTATGTTTCAAACTATTCTTTTTGCCCCTTAATTTCTTCCTTATTATTTTTCTTGTGGTAGGACTATCACTGCTGTAGATAAGATGCACATCATTGGTAGTGACACTTGGAAGTATGATTCAATAGTGCAGTTATAACAGAACTGTTTTGCAGACTGCAGGTTTTTAGGCTTGAGTTTAACCATTATAAGAAACATTAGATATGGTGTTTTACTGTAATTTATATTTTGTTTTGATTTGTTTTCATTTTCAGTTCAAGCTCAGCAGCTGATGCAAATTCAGAGGAAACAACTAATTTGGAAAAAGGAAAGTCCACATTAAACAAAGTTTTGGAGTCTTTTTGTTCGTATCACTGGCAGCAGACTTTGGCTATGTTAAGATTTTTAATACAAGATGAAAATTTTCCTATAGTTTGCAGTTGCAAGCAAACACATTTGCTCTGCTCTGAAACTCCCAGTTCCATTCCTGAAGAGGATGTTCACATTTCATTTTGCAATTGCAATGGACATATGCTGACAAAAAGGTGCTGTTTACAAAATCAAAGACCAAACACTTGTTTACCACCTCTGTCTGTCTGTATTAAAGATTTCCATTCTTTGTCGTGCCAAGCTGTAGCAATTGGATGTATTAAGACAATGGTGAACAAACCATGTAGTTCTCATAAGTATTGTGCTGAACAGTTGCAAAATTATAACAGGCATCCTGTGAAAGCAGCAGCATGTACATATTCAGCTAAGGATTGCGAGCTCTTGAACAGCATTAAAAATTCAAACAGATCTCGCAGCCCATCACCACCTCCACTATCACCTGTAAATTGTAAAGAATTTGAATCATCAGAAGGCTCAGTTATAGATTTTCCAACTTTAGACAATAACAAGCTTGAAATATTCATCAACCAGCCTCCGTCCCTCTTGCCAGCTGAAGGAAGCAAAGGAGAATTTGAATATGAAGGTAAAACCTGCAGAGGAAAAGAGACTGAATATTCAGATGGAATGATACTATCTACAGACCACGGAAGCAACAATTATTATATAAACTCTGAGAAGGCTGAGAAAGGTGAACACTCAGCCATTTTTCAAGATTTAATGGACCGTATTAATGAAAAGTTAAAATCAATAGACACTACAGATATAGCAACAAATCTTGTAAAACTTTCTAGCAGTGACAGGGCACCAGAAAATGATGTCAAATTAGGAGACTTCATAACCTCTCTTTTGCGTAATGCTAAGGCAAGTGACTACAGCTTTATGGAATTACTTCGTCAACACGATAAACAAATGGAAAATAAAATTATCCAAACAAGATTTCGCAAGCGTCAGGAAACTTTATTTGCAACATATAATTCTCCTGATTCACCATTCATTCGACGACAGTCTTTGCAAATCAAGAGGGAGCTTGCAAGCCTTGATGAAACTCTTCTAAGAAAAAAGTCAATTTCTGAGAGAAATGCAAAAAAATCTACAAAAAATTTTAATAAAATGTATCCAAACAAAAGTCACAGTTTTACAGTGACAGAAGATGAGGCTTCGCAACATCTTGAAAGTAATCCATGCATGAATTACCAAACAAAACCAATGTGCTTTCCAGTACACCAAACAGAGTCTTTCAAAATACCTCTTACTAATTTTCAGACCAGCTCTGGCTTTCTCGTTCTTTCAGAAGACAGTGCTATTGCAGCCAGCCAGCCAAAACTCGCAAAGACACATGGAGATTGTGCAGCTTCTGGAGAGACTGATCAGATTCCTCTAAAAGATGAAAGTAATGGAATCTTGGGCAGAACTAAACGTAACATTGTGCCTCCTGGGTGGTACTCTGTGTATGTAACAAACAATGTTGTGTTTAGAAAGTCACCTGATGCAAAAAAGTCTTTAGAAAGTTCAGAAAAAATAAAAATAAATAAAGATGTTCATGCCGAAGGATGCAGTGACATAAATATAAGCAAAATTATGAGAGACGCAAATCTGCAAGTTGTTGTAGAACGTTTAGAAGATACAATAAACTTAGCCAGAAAGACTAACAACTCTCTGCTGGATGGTTACAAAATCAGCCAAAAATTAAAAGATAATACTTATGAACAGGTTATGAACCCAGCTGCCAGAAGAGGCTTACCTTTCACTCTGAGTGAAACAGGATGCACAGGGCAAAGCTTCCTTCCACATTCACATGTGCCAAGCAGCAGTAAAACCAAAACTGTGTGTGTTACAACAAATAAACAAGAAATGGTTATAGATCAAGAAATTAATGATGACCTTTTGAAATCTTTGACCTTTGATACATCCAGTTCAACTTCCAATAATGGAGACTTGCATACAGCTCCTGAAGCTGGGGAGATCTCATGTCCCTTGAACTACACTAGTCCTATTAAGCTTATGTTTGTCTCAGAGGTTAATAGTAGTGAAGGAGTCAAATACACTTTGACATCTGCAGGTGCATCTTCTAAAGGAAGCACAGATACTTGTTTGTTTCAGGGGCATGCAAACACTTTGTTAGACAAACAGGCCATGGGAGATCTTTCTCATGCAATCTGTGTCAAGGATTGTGATTACAGTGAAAATGATACCAAGGAAGAGTCAAGTTGTGCTGAAGCAGTTAAAAGCTCTTGTCCAGTTGGTCAAACTAACTTAAATGATTTGAAACAAAATGACGATGTTGTGGATAAATCAAGCAGTAGCAGTGAATTGGTTTTAAAAAGAAAACCCGGTAGACCAAAGAAATTAGGTCCTCAAGTTGTTAAACAGGTTAAGAGGCCTATTGGACGGCCTCCAAAACCAAAAATAGATGTGGCTGAAAGCACAGAACGTAGACCTGAACTTAGCAGTGATGGTAGAAGTACCAAATCTGATGCAGCAGTAATGGAAGAAGTTAACAGCAACAAAAATATTATTGTGACAGTTGTTTTTGGAAGGTCAAGAAGAACTAAGAGACATGTTTCTGAAGGTAATCTAAATGTATTCAGCATTCTGCCCACACAATGCATCGATTCTAATTTTGCCAATGACCACAGTAAAGCAAGACGCAATGCAGAAACTGAAAATGCTTTGGCTGAAATAGTAAAGGCCTTACAGAATTCTTCTGCTGAAAGTGAGGTCTCTGGTTATGACTATGTAAGACCTATCAAGAGTAACCTAGCATCACCACATCCTTGCAGCAATATTATACGACCAATTAAGAAACCGTTAACCACCATTCGAAAACCTGGTAGGCCAGCAAAAGTAAAAATCTCTGGCATTTCCGTGACTGTTAATAGAGTTTCACCTCAGGAAAGAAAAGTGAGTATCAGCAACTGTTTGCCTCCTTTACAACTGAATGTGTTAGAAAAAAACATGTCACAGGAGAGAAAAAGTCAGGTGTGCAATAGTATGAGTCAAGTAAAGAGCACGCAGAAAGATTCTAGAGAGGATGGAACAAACAATATTACAACAGCATCAAGAAAACGTGACATTCCATTGAGACATTCTGCTAGAGACAGAAAAGCCTCACTGCATTTTTTACATTCATTAGCATCTTCTAGTGCATTTACCTGTAGAAGTGCCTTACTACATAAATCTTACAGACTCCATTTGAAAAAAGCGCAAGATCGAAAGGAAAAACATAGGCAATCGAATCAGAGCACAGCATCCAAAGATACCTCAGAACTGAGAAATTCAGGAAATGCAAAAAAGGATCTTAAGGATGGTGCATTTGGGCCAATTAATGAAGTATCATCTGATGCCATTTTTAGTTCGAATCCCTCTCTCAGGTGGTGGGCTACTTCCACTTCAAATGACACTTTGTTGGAAGAACTGAATAATAGATTTGAACAGATAACTAATAGCTGGTTGCGAGTGGGGGGAAATGAGTTTGATAAATGTGTATGTGAAAAAAGGGATCCCATTGAACAAGACTGTAATACTGAAATGTCAAACCCTTTAGACTCCTGCCTTGTAGAGTTTGAAACATCACCTATAAAAATGCTTTTTCAGAAAAAGTGTAATATGAATGAACTCTGCACCTGGTTTATGCAAACTACGGAAACACAGTCTCTCTCTCTAGTGAGAAAGGCAAATGCTCGCAATCCTTTAGAAGTTGTTAGTACTAAAGAGATAAAGATGGAAACTAAACAATCTGATCTTAGTACTTGCCCTTTCAGAAAGCACTTTAAAAAGTTTGCACTATCCTCTCCTTCAAAACCAGCAGGGAAATTGCAAATCTTACATAACATAGTAAGGTCTCCAGTCTTAGGTATGAAAAGTAATTTCTCGTTAGCCAGATTTAAAAGAAATGAATTTAAGAAGTTACAGTGTGACAGGTGGGGGCAAACGAAAAAGCTCTATAATCAGGCTCCTGGAGGCTGGAAATCAAAAAAGAAAAATTTACAGTTCTTTTGCCAAAGCCAGTTGTTTAAAAGTACAGGTGAGGAAACCAGTGACGAAATACCCAAGCTCCAGGAAATCAGTACAGTAGAAATCCAGCCCACTCAGACTTTGCTAGAATCTCAGAGTAGCCTCTTGCCAACTGAAAATGATGCCAGAGATGCATTTGTTCAACAGATGATGGGATCTTCTGACTTTAACCCACATCCTGGTTTAGCAAATGTACTTAAGTCACATGCAGAGACAAATGGAACAATTCGTTGCCAACAAAACATTAGAAAAGAGCAAAGCCAAGATAAACTGTTTCAAAATACTTGGAAAGCCAGAACCTTTAAAGATTGTAGAATATTTCTGAGAAAAATCAACCATATTGAGCAGCACAGTTCATTTAATTTAAATGTCATTTGTTCTCCTGAAGCAGTTGAAAGTAAAAGCAATCAGGTCTATATGGAAGAAAAAAGACATCCTCTCTTAAGATCCCATTCTACTAAGCAAAATGCATTAAAGAAACAAGAAAATGAAATGGAAACATCTAAAGGATCTAATTCTTCTAAAGTGACTGAAAGGCTGGATCACAGCAGAAAATTAAGTAGTGCTGTAAACCATGATGATAATCCTGCTGGTAGTTCTGGAGTTCTTATCAGAATAAACAAAAGAAAAAATCCACAATGGGAGACCACTGATACAAATATAAGAAAAAGGCATAAGAGACAATCATGCAGTAGTGGACAAATGGCAGCTTATTACCCAAAGTACCAAGTAGGTAAGTTCCTGTTCCCCCCTTCATCTTAGAATTTCGATCTTAAAGAATTGGAGAAGTCAAACAACTAAGCACTTTGGATATTTTCTTTTTAATTGCATGATATTAATTTAAATTTCAGAGAAGTCATGAAATGAAACATTGTACAGCATCAGAATAATGCAGAAAGTGCAATTTCAAAATGTATATAATGTTTTATGTGAATAGCTGTGTTATGTCCTCTTACGGCTATAACACACCAAGATGAAAGAAAAAGAGCTAACGAATATAGTTCAGACAGACAGCAAGTCAAGTCTGGACATACCTGAAGTCAGCCACAACTGGTTACTGATTTCAAAAGGAACAGAATTCCATTGTGTAGTTTCTCATATTGTGAGAAAGGCTAAATTAAAAGATGAAGCAGAAAATCAGTGTATTAACATGTAGTTGTTCAAAACATTGTCATTGAATGCTAATGTAAATCTGTAATGGTTTTATAATTATATAGAAAAAAATAGTACTCTCTACTTCTGAGAAGTATTCATTCAGAGATCCGTTTTAGTATCCATTCAGTGCCAAATGAAATCTGCTGACTCTAAAGGGTTTGCACATTGAATCCTCACAGAACAATTTAAAATATAAAATTATTCTAGAGAAGTACAATATGCAGTTCCTATACTAAATGCATTGGCTTGGACTCTTTTTAGGCTAGTGTGATATTAAAAGCATTTTTAAAGCTAAATATTTATAATACATTGTAATACAACTGTGATCTTAGAAAGGCTGTTATATTACTTACAAAGAGGGTACACTTGTGAAATTATTTCTTCTGTTGGGTGAAGAGATCTCCTTAAACAGAAGTCTCAACTCATTTCGTTAAAATAACTAAGGTGTGAAATACTCACCAAGTAAAAAGTTCTGCAATAGAAATTAAATCACTGCAGAAGAATTCATTTGTAGAAACAATATTGTATTAGCTAATCTGATTATATTGCCTGAAGAATAAAAAAATACTCAAAATATCAGAGCAAAATCTTATGTCCCCCTTTGTATTTTATGTTGTAGAAAACTGTCCCTGATAATAAACTGAAGAGTTAAGTTGTAATATAAACAATATAACATTGTGGCTCTTGTATACTTTCTTTCTTTTGTGCTTTATGTGAGATATAAAATTCTTCGTATTAAGCTCATTTACTGTAACCCTGCTTTTCTGAAGTACACTGTTCTTTGTCTCGAGGCTTTTACTTTGTGGTTTAATTCACTGATTTGGGGCCAAACTTAACGTAAAAAACTTGTTTTTACGAAGCTCAAACCTTGACACAAGATTGCTGTAAAAAAGCCAGAACTAGAAAAGGGTACCATCTCTCTGTTTCTTTTTTGCAAGTGAAGAAAGAGCTCTCTCATACTTTTATTTTATAATTTTTACTGTAGTTGAGAAAATTTGGCATTTTAATTCTATTTCTCTTTAAACTTTTTCTTGCTATGGCAGTGTAAGACCTATTACTGTCATATGGTCTCATGTTAGTTTTAATTGGGACTCAATTTTATTTGCCTGATAACTTTCCTCTTTTAGTTTTGGATATTTAGGAAATCTGATAACTATTTTGATATTTTGCATTATCTCATTTACAATTTTTGTTATTTTCCCTTTTACTCATAGTTTCTCATATCAATCGTTATCTTTAGAAAGGATATGACAGAAAGTTCATTGATAAAGGAAATGTTAAAAGACCAAGAATTACGATTCTGGAATTTCCTCCACAGTTGTAATCCCAAATCTTTGTTAGAGGTACTGTTGCAGTTATCAGGGGATTGTCTGATCTAGAGAAGGATGTCTTGTTTTGGCATGTTGATTCAAGATTGTGTACTGTCTGTTCTAGCCAAGGAAATAATACAAACATTTTTAGTCTTGAGTATAGCTACTGGCTAAAAAGAAGGAACATGATTTCTCTCTGTGCATGCGTGTCTTTTCAAACATAATTCCTGCATCTGGAAGTTTAACGCACATGAAAACATCATTATTCATTCATCTGTTCTTTGGACTGTATTTTTGTTGATGTGGTATCATAAATTCTATCATTGTTCTGTTGTCATGCTTGAAATGTTCACATTTATGGTCAATATTTAAAGTTTTTCTTCAAGTTTTACTGATCTTGGTGTCTTACCGAATATTCTTGAGAGGTGTTGTGATGCTGTTTTATTGTGAAGCATTGTGGCAGGTAGGCAGAACATCGTTACTGAATTTTCACGTATACTCAATTTTTGTTGGAATGTGCAAGCGGGAATAAAGCAATTGAGTTCTTGCAGCTCAAGGTAGTATCAAGCAACTAGAACCAGCCATGTGCTCATTGTAGCAACAGAAGAGAGTTAATCACTTTTTCATATTGCCTGGTTTATGTAAGATAAGGTGGATGGTAGATACACTGGTCCATATGCTGTTTGTTACCACTTGATGTCTGAACTTTTGCTTCAACCGTGCATTTGATGTGTTGAGGGGAAGGTCGCTTTTACTGTAAGTCTATGTCCTGACCATTTAAATTTCTTTAGCGACACTGAAACTTTTATTGTCTGTGGTGGCAAAGAAAATTACATGAGCATGTTTCTAGGAAAGCATTTATGTTTCTTTTCATTAGAGTGGTTCAGTGTGTTTCCTTATGACACTGAAGACCACTTTCACATACTTTGGACTTGGCCAAACTAGATCGAAAAAGGCTTCAAGCTAAAAAAAAGGAAACTATTACCCAGTAATAAAATGGGACACAATGAAAGACTTCATTTTAGGAACTTACAGTGTACTGAATATTTTAAAAATCTGCTTCAAAGGCTGTGGATTTATCACAGATGCAAAGGAGGCTGTGGGCCTACTACAGCAGCAGGCAGTACTGCATGCTGCGATGACATAACATACCTGTTCGCTTACCTTCATAGCAGGCTGGGAGTTCACATACAAAAGCTTTTAAAAATCAGTTCTGATCACTTGAAGCTAGGGTATTTTCTTCATCTAAAATTAACTTTTTCAGTTTCTCCCTTAAAATTTTGCTTTTCTTCACGAAGTGTGGATTTCTGTAGAAAAACTTTGTTGGCAGAGAATATAAATTTTCAATTTTAATTTTTCATTATATTTGAATGTTGTTTTAAAATGCTATCTTAATGAAATCAAGTGAGTGCAGTATTTAAAATGAGAATTTGCTAATCTTTGTAATAATTTCAAAGCTGACTACAAGACTTAGGAATCTAACTATGAAAACTTGGTATTTTTATGAGTCTAAAGGCTACACAATATGAATCTCTTACCTACTGCTGTGAAAGACATTAGTCTCACACCAATGATCTAGTGACAAAAAAGGTTGTTTTTAGCAAGTCTTTTCCTCTTTCTCTTTCATGAAGGAGTACATTCTGTGCTCCTAATGTGGAACAAATCTAAAATAGTGGGTTAGGTAAAATGTAAAAGAGACATAGTGGAACAGTCATTGTATCTGTTGATTTTGAGAAATCCTTTTCAACAGCCATGTCTGAGCTCTTTTCACAAAGACTCTTCATCATAAGGTTACTTGGCTTCAGAATAAGTTTCACCTGTGCTGCAGAGCAAGCAGATAGATAGAAATTTTCATAACTGTAATTGTCAGAAAAGAAGTTACTTTTTCACAGACAGCCATAAAACAAAGCAAGAAAATTAATAGGAAACATAGAAACAATATTGAAATTACTATTCTCAGTAAGCGGGCTATTTTTAATGCACTACAAAAACAGAAGGGTAGACTTGATATCTAGTTGACTATATATGTGTAATAAATCCTGACTTGTTAAATGAACTTTATGGTTTCTGCCTCATTCCAGGTGATGGAGGATAGAACAAGGGGAAACGGCACCAAGCTGTGCCAAGGGAGGTTCAGGTTAGAGATAAGGAGGTTGTCAGAAGCTGGAACAGGCTGCCTAGGGAGGTGGTGGAGTCACCATCCCTGGATGTATTTAAAGAGCGGGTAGATGAGGTACTTAAGGATATGGTTTAGGGGGTAGACAGGAGCGATTGGACATGATGATCTCAGAGGTCTTTTCCAACCGAGCGATTCTGTGATTCTGTGATTCCCTTTAATGGACCAGCAGCAGCTCTAACCCCACAGTCTAATCTTCATCTTGTTTTACACTCTGGAATTCCACCTGCCAAATGCAGTTATATGGGCTGTCCTTCCCTTGTCTTCCTCTCCCATCATGTGATCTAGTGTGAGGTGTATAAATTTTGGGTGCTGTTTTGTTTTAAACTGTGGTCATTTACGTATTTCCTTGGGGTATGCTGTTCCTCGTGTTCTTTTGAGGGTTCTGAGCTAAAGATTTTTACTTTTGCTTATTTGAACAGTAGACTTCTTTCAAAGAACCCAACTCTGAAGTCTTTCATTTCCTTGACCTGCAAGAAAATTTCTGTAGTTTAGTGTCATGGTCATTAAGCCTTCATGTAGGATTTATATACCCAGTTTTACATATGTGTGGTGTAGGGGGGGAGGGTGTTAATAATTTTATTCAGTATTGCTTTGTTACCTAATTTTATTTCCTCAAAAACTGAGAAACTCGTATCATGCTTTCCTAGTTGTTCTCAGTCCTGAGGAAATGGTTAATTTTTCCAGCTTTCTTTGGGGAACTGATAATACTATACAAACATAGGCAGGCTTCTATCTTTCTGCTTAAGCCTTTCTCTAGAAAAGAAAATGTTGGTTTTCCCAGGCCTGCCAAGTGATTTTTGAAAATATGACAAGGACATAGCCCTTTTAAAAAGCTCTCTTATGTTAAGAGTTTACTGCCTTAAAGTGGAGCTTTGGTTGGTGTTAGATAGAAGAGGATAGAGGTCAATCAACACAGCCTGTGGTGATGTAACTTGTAAGTAAAGTATTTATGTAGTCTGTCCGTCACCAGGCAGGTTAATTATACTGAGACAGTGCCACACAGTTTGGTGTTGAGCTCTGGGAAAGTATTCCTGTGCAAGAAAGGCGCTTTAATTCATAGAGGCATACGTGTACTGTGCATTGGTTTGCATTCCTCTATTGTTTATATGCTAAAGCTAGTGGTGCTTTTCTGGTTTGGTTTTTCCCACCAAATTTTTGTAAAGTGTCTCATACTAGAATCTTCAGTTAGTTACATTCCAAAAGTGCAGATTCTGGTTCCAGAATCAAGGGGAAGATTTAAAATGGTGGTTTTTGCATGTGTTCTTGAGTAGATTTTCCTTCTCCAGTTCCTCTTTCACTGAGTCAAAAGATAGAGTGGAAACATTTGTTGGCAAGGCTTTACAGAGTGGTGCTAAATCTTATGAACTTATCCAAAATCTTGTCTCAAATGTAGGTGAACATTTGCTAGCTCTTAAAAATTTCATTTTTTAAGTTCTTTCTTCCTTGTATTCATTTGGCAACTGGATATTAATTTAATACAAATAAGATTTCTGCTATATTTTAAGGACAGCATGTTCTTATCATAAGGCTTTTTTCCTCTGGTGTTTCCTGTGGTCAACATGGAAAACAAAGACTCTCTGCCCTTTTCAATGGCATTGAATCTTGAGTGTTCCGCAGCATACTGAGTGTTTCTGAAAGCTGACAACAGCCTTCAGGTTCTAATTAAGCCAGATATGTTTACAATGATCAACAACTGTTGAGATAGATGTATCTGAATGGAAATTGGCTTATATGGGAAGCCTGAGATTTTAAGAGCCGCGTTGTGCATTCACATTTCCACACCACTACAACATCATCGCTTGATGGTCTTGCCTGTAGTGGTAATTGATGTAGCGTCATGCCTTGTGGTCTCAATGTAGTATAAAACATGGTGGTGTTTTGGGTGTGTAATGAAGCAAAGAAAGTTTGTGGAGTCCTCATTAGCAAAGTTTACTTCCTAGTTATATAAAAGATATTGTGAGATATTTTAAGATAAATCAGAAGAAAATGTTTGGAAACCCAAGTTATGTTATTTTAACAAATATGAGTATATAGAAATAAATTACTTACAGACCTGTACCTACATATGTTTGTATACGGATATGTGCTACCTGTGCACTGAGAACATTTCTAATTGTACCATTTTAAAAGAAAATAACTTATCTGAAATACTGCAAATAGAACCTAGATTGAGGTCCCAATTTAGAAGTTAATTGGAATTTTTTACTTACTTTGTTGTTCACAGTCTTTTTAGAATTCCTTATGAAAATCCAGAAAAGAAACTAGAAATTATTTCCTGCTCATCAAGTCAAATATTGAAGTTATTGTAACTGAGCAATAATTAAAAAGTACTCCACACATTTTTATCAGGTTCCTAAACAGGTTATGACTCAAAATCAAGGTTGCAGTGTACCTTGATTAAATAATGCTGGGTTTGAGACACAACTTTCTCCGTCTTCTCCTTTCAATGCGTAAAGTATCATCTTGAATTACTTCAGTTTTCATATCTCCCGCAGCCGTTATTTCTTTTTCATCTTTGTTGGATTGCCAGCTTTCAGCTGACTGCCTTCTCATCTAAATGCTAACTTTTTTTTTCCACAATGTGTGATTTTTGTCAACAGTTCTTACATTGCTCACTTTAATAAGTCGGACTACCTGTGTTTTACCTGCAGCTTTCTACCTTTTTTCCTCTCTCACAGAAGCTTAGAAAGCGTGCACACTTTTTCCGTGAGGCTGATGAGCCTGGACAGGGTGTTTAACCACTTCTCATAGCGGCTTCGCTCCCATAATGAAAACTAAGCCATTGTCATTGGCCATCTCTTCCAGCGTTAGCTATCCCACTGCTTTTCATATGTCATGATACTTGTATTTCTACAGCAATATAGCGTTGACTTGTGTTTCAGTTGGGATCCATTATAGCTGCCTATGCCTTTGTTAAAGAACTGCCTAACCTGTGCTGGTACTTTGCCATGGTCTCTGCCGAACTGTTCATTGCTTTTATTCATTTATTTTATCTAGACCTATGTCTGAACCATAGTTCAGTGGTCTGAACTGTTCAGCCCATTCAGGCCATTACACTCTGGTTGTTCCACATTCATCTGCATCCTCTCTTCTTGCTTTGCTCTCATTCAGTACCAAATTTTAACTGATTCTCAGATCATGCATCATCTTTGTTTTTTTCCAGACTGTATGTTTGTGAGTGCCACAGCATCCTCTTAGGAGCACTGCAGAATGAGTGCAGCCCAATTGCACTCTCTGGGGTTTTTTTTACTGCATATTTGCCATTGTGTACTTCTGCTGGTCCATACCATCTCTTACACCTGATAAGAGACTTATAATGTCATATAAGCAAGATGTCGGTCAGCCTTTGTCATAGATTTCTTCAAACCCGTGTGTGAAAAACCTTTCCGAAATAGCCATGCCTGCTTTTTAATCCGCTTTTTCTTATTGACGATCAGGTAACTTCTATTTTTTTTTTCCTACAGTGTAAAGATACATGTCTTTTCCAAAATCAGAATGTTTGGGCAGATTTTGTCTTCATAGCTTTATGCTCTTGGGCCAACACTGGACATTATCATTCTAGAAATTACTAGAAGTTACTGTTACTGCTCCCATTCGCATGGCAAATTGCACATTCTGCTCTTGTGGAACAGGTCACAGTTTATATTTCTCTTTCCATTTTTTCATATCTGAAGGAAAGGGACCTTTTTCTGTTGCTGATTTCTCTTGTTCTAATCTGCTTGCATTATTCTTCAGAGTTCTGTGGAGTACAAATAACAATACCTCTTGCTCTATTAAGAGGATGTAAATCCTTAGTGAGAAACTTCATGCGTTATGGAGGCCTGGGCTTTTTTTCCCTTGTTCTTTTGTTTGGTTGTGCCAGTATGACTGATTTCACTGTCTGACTTGTTCTTACAACAGCAGAAACTCGCCTGACTTGTGTCTGCATTCAGCTTTATCAGTTTCTTACTGCAAATTAGATGTAGACAGGAGTTTCACAAACTTTTCTTTCAGTGGCTATGCCAGCTCACCCATTCTCCATCCTCTGCTACTGCCACGTGCTCCCATCTGTCTCCACTTCCAGGCACACAGAAAAGGAATCTGTGCTTCTCTCTTATCGTGGTGAAGCTGTGAGTGGGGCAGGCAGCTTAACTTGGCCATTGTTCTTTCTTCCGTGATGATCGGCTTTTCTTACTGTGTGCCTACCGTATTTCACATTAGCTTAGGACTTAAAAAACCTTTCAAAAGCAGAAGTCTCTGCATTTCGACTTGGTTTTGAATGTTTTGTATCAGTTGTCAAGCCACTAGAGTAATGTGACTACATTCATGTTTTTCCATGGCAGGTCTGATGTAGGTATTTTATTCTTTGTTTTCACTTTGCAGCTCAGGGTAGAATATTTCTAAATTGCAGTCCTGCTAGGAATTAGAATAAGACAGCTTTCAATTTCATATTGAAATAGATGCGTACATAAAAATGAAGATGCTTAGGGAAGTCAGTTTTTCAGGTGGATCTTGTCACAGATTCCTGTCATCTAAGGTGCAGACTTCATAAATATGCAGAGATTATACTTGATATTTTACGGACACAGGCTTACCCTCAAGGCTACTGAAATGTTGATTATTTGCTTTAAATAATGGATTATTTTCCTGTAATGAGAAAGAAGCCTAGCTGAAAAGTTCTTGTCTAGAAGCTGCAAGAATGCCATAGGATTTTTTTCCTAATCCAAAAAAAAAAAAAAGTAATTCTTATTTTCACTGAGATGGTGCTTTTTTATCTGTGTGTGGGTGCGTGGGTGTCATATTTTCCATTTGGAACAGAGGCAAATTTTTTTTAAGAAAAAAAAGATACTTTAAGTTAGGTTTTAGTGTTTTTGTTGGCGCATTTAGCATAAATTTCAAAACATACAGTAACAATATATTTTTTTAAATTTACTAAGTTGATTTACAATGCAAGTAAAAATTTAAAAGCTATACTTTAGGTATCCATTCTTAAAATTGTGGTGGTGGTTGTTACTTGTGTTTCTAGTTTAAAGTTCTAGAGATGTGTGTTTGAAGAAATTCTTTTGTATATCATATTTGTTACTGAGACGTTTCATATTTATCATTTACTACTCACAACTGATTTAAAATTATATTTAAGTAGTAGAAATCTCAGAAAAGGAAATGACTTACTTATTGTTTGACCTTCCTTAATTCAGAAATCTGCTGCATTACAAACCACCCAGGGACTGTCTCATCATATTTCTGAGGCGATCTCCCTCCATAACACAACTGCATTTGTAACATCTAACAACTATTATAAATAGTCAAAATAGTTGAGATTAATCCAACTCAAATGACAAGATTTGCACAGCTGCATTCATCACAGTACTGAGACGGTGGCACTCCATTTCCTCCGAGAACAGCCCAAACCAGCACATGCAGTTCGGAACCACCAAGCCTTAGCCTTATTGTACCTTGCTCAAAACCATTTTTAATTATGTTTAGGTAGAATAAAAGTAGCAAAAACATCTTTCTGCTATAGCATGTTTCTAAGGCAAACACAGCAGCACTCATCTGCACAACAGGTGTTAGAGGTTTTTAAATTTATTTGCATGCTACTACCTTCTAACAATGAGTAGAAATTAGGCAGTTTTATTTCATGGCACTGGTAGACTCATTTCACGGCAGTACCTAGATGCTAAGAATAAATTATCTTCATCATAAAATTAGTGATGCTTCAACTCTTAGATTCTTAGCTGGTTTTATTTTTCCAAGATCTTTGAAGACAATGTGCTATGAATTATTTGAGATCATAGGGCTATTTTTTTTCTTTAACAGGTTCAATACTATCATCACTAGTAAATGATGCCTTAAAAGTTTATAATTTCTTCATGCCCATTTCAGTGACTGCTTTCATTAATATTGTGCTTCCTTGTTCTTTAAAAACCTGTGCCTTCTGTGGACCACTAAATATTCTGTATTGTCATGAAACACAGTGATTCTTGTCAAAAAGATCTCAGTTCTAGCTAACTTGCTAAGTCAGACTGCTTTAAATAAATGTAACTTAAAAAGAGGGCAGGAATGTTGTCTGTATCAACTTACATTCAAATTTGTCTGGTATTTTGGAGATGCATCAGGACTGAGCGCCATCCTGTCATCACTGAGCAAGTCTGATTAATTTTTTTTGTAAATACTTGTGTCAGTTCCTGATTTCTGCAATGAAGTTGCAATTTAAACCTTTTATGTTGTCCATGATCTGCTACGTTTGAGGGAGTAAGAACGTTTTCTATAGCTGACTGGTTCTGGGGAGAAAGTCATGTTATTTCTGTGACTGCGCTCCAGAACGGTTGTCACCTATTCCATTTGCCAAACTTTTACATGAAAATGCATACAATGTCCTGTTTGGTTGTACTATTTTGCAGTGTTCCTTGGAGATGAATTAGTGATGTAAAAGGTGCAACAAACATCCGCTGCTGTATAGTTTTTTCTCTGTGCAAGTTAAACTTAAAGCTTTGAACAGCATGTGGGTATTTCAATATATAACTTCAGGAAATAGCTACCAGTAAGTGATCTTCTTTCCCTGATGTGCCACAAGTGTCCAGCATATTCCTACAGGCCTGTTTTTGTTATCTTTCTCATACATTTCATATGTATTTCATTCCTATTCCCTTTCGTCTTCCCACCCTTTGGTTTTTCCTCAAACCAAGAAAACATTTCTGAGTTAGTGTGAAGAGCAAAAGAAACCTTTCCACAATCATTTCAGTCTGGGGCTGTGACTGGTTCTGCCTTCTCACCCTGTCTTTGTCTCCATTCACTTCATCTCCTGTCTCAGTTGTGTCTTGTGTACTACTTGTCTTGGTACTCCAGCTGTGTGAAACCCAGCTCTTGTGTCTAATTTTTACGACTCTTTTTTTACAAGATTTTTATAGCTTGCTATGATCGAGCTGAGTATGCCATCTATTCCAGGGCATTTCTTTCTCTCTCTGATTCACAAATCAGATTCCATTCACTCAGCTGAAAAAAAATATCTCTAATTACAATAAGAACACATTTGACACATGGAAATAAGACATTACAAAATTTCTTCATCGATTTGTTGTTGCATTTTGGCACTGTGGAAAGATGAGTTTAAATTGGAGAGACAATAAATCTTGACTGTGCATGGTTGGTTTACTTTAATTGCAATGTATGTTGCATTATCAAATCAATCTCTGTTGTAAAGCATGCCAAGGTTACTATAGTTATTGTAGATTTTTAACAGTTTCTAGACAGTTTCGACAGTTTTCTAGACCCATTGGTTTTGTGTGCAGCAGCATCCAAAGCAAGCCAAGAGCACGTGAGGGCGTCCTCAGCTTGCACTGACACAACAGTGCGTCCTGTCGCTGCACACAGCCTTACAGCCTGTGCTGTACACGCACCGGTGTGTCCACATCCTCAGTGCAGTACCCGGCACCTCCTCCCTCTCTCCTCCTTCACACATGCTCACTTACAGAGAAGAGTCAGAAACCTTTGAAGACTGAACGTGCTACTTATACAGAGCAGTGATACAGCGCAGCCTAAAGGACTGCAGAAACACACAACTTAGCTCCCCAAGATATATTTTTCTTTTAATTGCTCGTTTCAGATCAAAAAGCTATAGTCTTATTTCCATATGCTTTTTTATTATTATTATTTTTAGCTTTTAAGAGACAAGAATGATCAGGATCAGTCAGTACACTCTGAAATATGAAATCTTTTACATTAAGTAGTAAATATGTTACCAGCACTTCAAGAGTAGTTAGAGGACAAGGGCTGGTAAAAGGTAGTACAATTAAGGATGATGAAAAGCGTCTGAATTTTTCAAGAAATGTCACTAGTTTATCATATGAAGAATAAAATAAAAAAGAGTGTTTTCTTCTTATCCACTGGGCTTTTAGCACTGTTGGCCTGTCTTTGAATTAACTGGTAAAAGGAGAACTATTGCATATGTCATGGCTGGAATTCATGTTCCATGCTACAGCAGCGCCTGTAGCTGACTTCCACAAATCACAGGCACAGAAGCCTATTAGCTGAGTCAATCCAAAGTGAATAAAACCAAAAGAGATGCTAATTGCTGGAATAGTAAACAGATTACTTCAGAACTGGAAATTCATACCTTTTTAGAGACCATGATATATCATCAGTAAATGCCAGTTGCCTGGGAAGTTAAAGGGACCTCTGTCCTCGTACTGGTGCAAGCATTGGTAGTGGAGTGCTCCAGGAGGACAGAGCAGAGCATTCCACGCTCTGCTGCGAGAGGCTCACGGCTTCTGGTAGCATCAGGCTGGAACCTGCAGCTCCTCCTGACAAGAGGATTGCTGTGTGGAACGGCTTTCTTTTGCTAGGAATGCTTAATTCACAATGCATCTTTTGTAAACAGAGTGGAATAAAGAGTAGAATCTATTGATGGATCTGGCTGGAGAAATTCAACGACTTGTATTTACTTTTATGTCTTAATTACATTCTCTGCTTTAAAAATACGATTTAAATACATCATTTTCACACCTTGTTACAGGAACAGCTGGAAAATAAATCACTACAAGTAAAAGAATGAAAAGTAAGACTAGGGTCTTTTTGATTAACAAATATATTAATGCAGATCTCTAACCATATTATTTTCCAATTTATCAAGGTAAAATTTCCTATAATACTTGATCTTTTAATGTTGATATCACCTCTACTGGGGAACTCAGAGAAACCCATTAATTTAACAGTAATCTATTCCTGGTTTTGTGCATTCTCTTAAAATGCCAAACTCTTCAGTTTCCTAGAGTTGAAAGAGGTAAATTAATCATAATTAGAAGCTTATACTTCAATTCTAGTTTTGCAAATTCAGTTCTGCCTTTTACGCCTTGTACAGAAACTAGAAGTGAAAAGAGTAGGACAGTCCCTCAGAGAGAGAAACAGTTATAGTCGGCTACTCAGGAAGCACTGTTGAGTATTATCGTATAACACTCTGCATTTTCATATGCAGTCCAAGCAAATAGGAAGGAATTATGGTCACTATTACATCAAATCCTCACATACACTCTGCTACTGCTAGCAGTGGTGTTTGGCAGCCAGGCCATATCGACTTGGTACAGCTTCCAGCTGATGTACAGAAGTAACATAGCAAATAATTTGACAAGCCTGAACCTGCAGGGTTTTTTTGTCTGGCCCTTGTCCAGCATTAAACGAAGTTTATGTATCTAATGCTTTAGAGACAGTAGAAATGCTGTTCTGTAAAGCATTTTGCAGGTATTTACTACTTCATAGTTTGCAATTTCTTGATTCTCAGGACATTTATGTTCCTTTCAGATAACAACCACCACCACCACAAAAAACCCACAAACCCCACAGTCCCATCCCCACCCCCCCCCGAAAAAAAAACCAACCCACCACCCAACAACAAACCTCAAACCAAAACATCATTCCAGCCTTCTCTCTTCATTTAGCTGTTGATTATTCAAATTAAGACTTTATGTTTTGCTACCTGGCCATGCCTGGAAAGCACAGAATCAGTAGGGGTGAGAAAAGCTGCGAGACTTCAGAAGTCAGCCCTAGCACAATGGCATACGTACACTTAATCCCATGGTTGCAGGACAAGGCCTCAACTCTCCTCGGAGCAAGCAAGGGCAAAGGTTCAAGTCTGGAGAGGCTGTAAATTCAAGAAAGTAACCTTGCTGACTAAAGTATTTTCTGTCACCTGTGCCTGCACCCTGTTTCCTGCAGGAAGAAAAAGATCAGAGCAACAAGAATGGGTGAAAAGCAGAAAAGAAGGAAGGTAAAAGGGTACAAGGCAAAAGCTAGACAAAAGGTAGAGACAGAAGAATAAGTACACAAGGAAATTCAGGGCATGGGAGCAGTATCCCAGTTACAGAGGGTTAGGAACTGGGGTTAGTAAATGAAACGTGCCTGCTTCACTGCCATGTCAGAAAGGCACACAGCCTTCTAGAGCTTGCATAAAAATGTAAAAGAATAAAAATTGTGTTTCAGATGATCTGTGAAAAAACTTCAATGAATTGTCACTGTAGCCATTCCACAAGCTCTT
>NW_010175295.1:33699-64402 GCF_000695765.1 Mesitornis unicolor
CATAAGAAAATGTCTAATCAAAGTTAGTCAATAGTATTTGAGTAACACAAGCTAATGTGTTTTAGGTTATAGTCTTGTAATTACCGAATGTCCTCAGCTAAACTGTTCACCCACGTGAACACTGTGCTTCAGCAGATTCAATCCTTGATAATTTGCACTAAGTCCTTTGATGGACCTGGTGTCCTGAAATGCAGCAGGTAAGTGCCATTAAGAGCTATCCTTGCTGCTGAAACACCCCTTTGACAGGAGGAGCTGCATGCAGGTGGTTTATAGCAGGATCACTACCTCCTTCCTTCAATTACAATACATAGAACTTTAGTATCTCAGTAATTAGAAATATTTCTAACTTTGTATCATTCTTGCAGTTCTTGAAATCTTTGAGAAGAGCTCTGTCTTCTTGTCTTCCGAGTATGCACAATTACAGTGCTTTATATCTTAAGGAAGAATTTTTTTTACTGAGGGTGGTGAAACACTGGAACAGGTCAGCCAGAGAGGTGGTAGATGCTCCATCCCTGGAAACATTCAAGGTGGGGCCTGACAGAGCTCTGAGCAACCTGATCTAGCAGAAGATGTCTCTGCTCACCGCAGGGGGGGTTGGACTAGATGACCTTTAAAGGTCTTTTCCATCCCAAACCATGATTTGGTTCCATATGGCAACAGTGAGAGTATGATTCAATCCACACTTAAGTCCTAGTCTGCTTATTGATCCCCACAAAGGGCTGGGTTTCTTTCCCTTGTATTGCTTATTTTCCTAGACTTGAAACAAGCCAGAAACCGTCTCTATGTTAGTCCTTTCATGGCTGTACTAAATTAACATCATGAGGAAAACCCCCCCACCTCAAATACTTGCCCAGGTCCTCCTGCATGGTTCCACAGCCGTCAGCTGGACGTGACTGGAGAAAGGCCCCCCTGCAGCACACAGCTCCCAAGCAAAGCAGTGGTGCCAGCAGGAGACTGACCTGGGCGACTGCAAATTAACGGGACCTCAGCCACACAACACAAACGAGCCCCATCTGCTTTTACAACATGAGTACAGCACAGTCAGGTTCTGATCTTGGTGTTTCTGGAACATAGTGCAGTAAAACCACCCCAACAGCACACGCAATCTGCCGCCACCTCATCTTGCCTCTTTACCAGTTTGCTTGTTCACAGGGGAAGAAGAAAGTATACTAAACTTTTTCTTATTTTTTTCCCCCTCCCACCCCTTTTCTCACAGCACGCTACAAGTGAAAGTCTCGGAGCCGCAGAATTCAATAGACATGAACACAGAAAATGAACATTTGAAGTCCATAAAGATGTGCCTTAATCAGCCCACTGAGTGGAATCTGAGTTTTTCAGCAGCATCTCTCGCCAGCTGTAAAGTTTTTAACCAAAATCTCAAAACTGATGAGAACAAATAGATTGCAGCAGTTATTGCACTATTATTTTGTACATTGTTCCTGATTTATTTTCTGCTGAATAATAAGCATTTATTACATTGATCTTGAAATGACCTTGTGTGATTTGGCTTTATATTATAGCATTATTGATTTTGTTGTATTTTTTCTTTTTCAAATATAAAGTTTCACATCTGACCATCATTAAATTCTTACAGTACAAATTTCTATCAGAATCAGATGTTCCCCTTTAACAGTATTGTGATTTCTCTATGTTCTTTAATTTTAATTATTATTTCCCAATTTTATTTTTGTGCACGAAAGTTAATATATCATGTAATTTGTGGCATAGGTCACCATGTAAAGATTTATGGTAATAACAATTCAAACAAATCTGTAACAGGTGGAGACCGACTACCTCGAAGCAAAGCAGTAAAAATAAAAGGTAAATTATCTGAGGAGATCTCCTTCGCAAATGGACTGAAATGTACGGAACCACCAGCTTGTTTCTGCAGTATGCTTTCATCTCCATTCATCTTGAGAACTTCTGTGTGACAGTGTTTAATGACCGTAATGTCTAAAAGAAAGGCCAAGCCTGCAGGAGAAGCTCTTGAAAGATTGTCATTCAACAAACCTGTATCTGCACTTTTTGAGGTTTCTGCTAAATGGTCTTTCTTCCTCTTTTGTTTTTATGAATTTATGCCTGCCACCAATTAAAATGGATGTAAATGCTCTTCCTATTTCCTTTTCTTTTTCTGTGTACTTTGGAAATTCAATGTAAACATCAAAATTTTAAACTCTACTCAAAGTAGTAGTAAATGGTTGTAGCTGACCGCACTGTAGAAATTCCATGCTCAGATCAGCTTTAGCAAGGCTCATGTACGTCATTCATCAAAACTTTATTATTAATAGAGCTATAACAGAAGTGTTAGAAATAAAAACATATGCTATATTTATGTTTTCTGGAGTCCTGCATTCAACAGCTAGAATAGAGGTTTCTTAATTCAACTTCATAATGTTGTCTGTCCTTTACTTGCCAAGAACTAATTTTCCAGAAAGAAATTTCCTTGGAAGACAACCTATTTTGTGAAACAAACGTTTTAAGGATTCACTTAAAATTGTCTACTTATTTTAAGTGAAGATGCAGTTCTTTACGGAAGTTTGTTGGTTTGCAGGTACAATCCAGCAACTGAAATAAAAAGATCATTTTGAATTTCCCAGAAAGTCTCACAAGATCCCACAGAACACAATGAAAAGAATGAACACCCATCATCACACCACACTGTCTAGAGGACCTTTATGTAATGTATCTCTGCTGTTTAATGCACTTGAATTTGATGGGGCAAGAAAACCAAAAAGAGAATTAAACTTTATGGGGGAGAGGCACTGAAGTTGACTTCAGTGGAAACCCCTGTACCCAACGAGGGACACACAAACAGGCTGGCGAGCAGTGGAACTAATGCAGCCGGTATCTCATTTGTGTGCCTGAAGGAAGATATTCTACCTGGATTTTCTCATTTCAAAACCTGAGTAAATACCAGAACCTCTCTGTCAGACACTTGTCTCACTCACCTCCAAGCAGCCGTCTTTGTTAACTTTTAACAATTCCCTTCTTTTGTGTTATATTGAGTTTCAGTTGGCTGATGAGTTGAGAAGTTTTCAGATGGGAGTCAGATACAGACAAAACCCGAGCTCAGTGACCACTTAAGTCAGCCGATAAAAAACAAAACTAGAAAAAGAAGTGTTCTTGGTGCAGCACTCGCCCTTTATCTACAGATAGCAACCAGCCAAAGGAGACGAATCCCAGGAGAGTCTTTGGTTTGTGGTCTGAAGAGACTGATTAGGCAAGCAAACAAAAGCAATCACAAAACTGAGTTTAATAAACAAAAGCTAGAGTAGAAATAAACATGGGATCATTTTATGTTTGACAACAAATGAATGCTGCTATTTTATCAATATTTGGACTGGAGTCTAGGTCTAGTGGGGCTCATGTTTGACATCCTGTTGTGTTTAGCCAGTGAAAATAGAGGATGCACAGCAGTTGGTTCAGAGCAACCAAGTGGTTTTAAGTCAATTAGAGTATTTAGGGTTAAATCTTTATTCCTTACTTAAACAGCCAGGAAGTTAGCTACTTTCAACCCACAGAATTAAAGTAAATAAAAATCAGCAACATTATTTTAGCTAGAAAGGACAATGCATACAAAGTCAAGATTTTTTTTACCGCAGGTAGTAAGATACTTCCAGACATTGCTCCTTACCACATTTGGATGTACACTATTGCTATACCATAGGCAACTTTCTCAGAAAGTCAGCTGCATACATTTAAACCTTGATTATTGCTAATAATCGGCTTTGAAAAAATGTATCACACATCTGACCATCCTACCCTGCAATTAAGCAGCCATTCCTCCTCAGAAGATGAAGTAATTTTGTGATAGCATACCAGATTTTCTACTGCAGAGAAAACCCTTCCCTTGCAAGTTCTCTTGAAAGGGAAGAGCCCAGAGGGACTGGAGGTTACATGCCAGTTGCTGGTCAAGTTTCTAGCCTGAAAGGATCACGGGGTAATTTAGGCATTGAAGAACCTCAGGAGGTCCATAGTTCTCCATCCTGCTCAAAGGCAGCCCAGCTGTGAGGTCAGAGCAGGTTGTTCAGGACTTCATCTCATCAGGTCTTAATAAGCACAAAGCTTGCACAGCCTCTCCGGGCCACCTGTCCCAACTGCTCTCAACCTGTTCCACTGGCCTTTTTCTCCATATGTTCATCTCTGAGTGTCAACTTGTGCCCATTGCTTTCTCTCCTTCCATCACATCCAACGAAGAGCCTGGTCCATCTCCTCAATAGACTCCTTGTAGGTAACTGGGGGTCCTCTCAGCACCCACAGGCTGAACAAGCCCTGCTTCCTCAGCCACTCCTCACAGGGCAAGCACTCCCAACCGCCTGACCAGCTCAGGAGCCTCCACTGAACTCACTCCAGTTTGTCAGTGTCTGTTTTGCATTAATACATACCAGGGAAGCCATAGCCACAGCAGAGACATCTGTTGATTGAGAGGTGACTTCAGGGAAACCCTATCTTTTTGGTACAGCATTCCTAAGCGATACCAGAGACAGAACCTGCATGTGTGGCAAGGCACAGCAGAACAGCAAGGTGACAAAACTGAAGACCTCCCATTTATTCAGGAAAGCATTCCCAGAGAAGCCTTCATAACTTTTTATTGCTCCTGCTTTTCCTAGAAACTCATTTTAACCAAAAAGAAGAATGGACTAGCAGCAATTATTGAAAGTATAATAGTGGCAGAGAAGCAAACCACTCCCAAGAGTGAAGGTGAGAGAAAACTTGTAACTGAAATAGAAAATAACTAAACCTTAAAGCATAACAGAAGCTCTGATGGGCAAACAACTGAGAAAACTTGAAATAAACACTTCACCCTTTTTAACTATGTTCAGGCAGCATTCAAGGGGACAGACACTATCTCTGATCTCAAGTGGTTACATGTACACAAACGTACTGGAACAGAAATTGGGGATTTGAAGAATTGAATTATGAAAAGAGGGAGCCGAGGACTTCAAAATTCTGTTTAAAAAGATGAATAAAAATAATTCATCACAGTTACATAAGCTTCTGAATAGCAAATATCAGCAGAAAAGTGTATCATGGCATTTTGTGGTCTGACAACTTTCCAACAAAAACTGAAAGGGAAGAAAAGCAACATGATCCTCTCTGTTTTCTATATGCAAGCTTGAAAGTAGCATAATAGTTTGGGCGTTACACTCTGGGAACGCTACGTTTCACTCATGTTCCATTTCTGAGAATTACCAAAGATCATTTACAGTACCATTTATCTTAAATGTAAGTCTCTGAGAAAGCTACATTCAGCCTCAGTAGTTGAGATGCACACATCAAGTAATCGACTTGAGTTTTCTCCAACTGCCTCAGAAGTTATCTATGTTGTAACAGACGTGACTGTTTCCAAACCAAAAAACTAGCATTTCCAGAGGGAATCTGCTCAGCCACCAGTGACTACTACATGCAGTTTAATCTTCTGTTCTCTCTGTAAAACCCATGACTATTCCTAGAGATGGCGTTAGGAAAAGGTTTGTGAACTTCAAAGCTACAAAGAAATCACAAATGTACACCACTTTATAAGGTCTGTGTACTGCCTTTTTAGAGTATTTCAATTTTTGCCCTTTCTGTATTTAAGTATTCCTTTCCTTATTGGATCTTATTTTGCACCACAAATATTTTTGTGCTTTTCGAAAAGCACATTATTGGTCTTGAATAACAAGGTCAAGATCAGTAGCAGACTTTCAGGCTTAGGACTGTAAAATCAGTAACTCAGTTTTACCATTTTGACATTATTTAAAATAAAGTGGACACATACCTGCAGGAAGCAGAATTCACAATTAAGATTAATTCTATTTTACGTTGACATGAACAATAAAACCTGGTCAGCAGAGGCACTGTCTAATAAGTGAAGAAAGTCGGTACATTGCTGCCCTCACGATCAACCACTCCAGGTCAAACATTCTCTCTGAATAATGTTAAATACCAAAGCAGCTTTAACTATTAAGTACTTACCACCAACAGCAATTTTTATTTGCATATGAAAAGCATTCTTCTCTATAAAGTTTAAACCAAAAGAAAACAAAACAAAAACAAAAATCTAGGTTCTGTTCAGGGAATGTTTTAACATGTTTTTATTACATTAATTATGCACTTCATATTGGGAAAATAATCAAAAGCATATATTTTAAAAAATGAAAATTTCCTAGGAAAACCTAGAATTATAAATGATCATAATATGAAAATAGTTAAATATGTCTAACAACAAAACAAATCTTATTTTTCAAGTCTGATGTTAACTACCAGCATTAGCAAAGGATGTCTTCATTATTCTGCTTCCCTGTTCAGAAGTCTTGAGAGATTCATTCTTGTTTTTTCAAGTGCCACTGTTTTTGCTCGTCTTGAAGGCCTTGAACTTGACATTGGGACCGATTCTGGAATTTCATCACCACTGAAATGAAAAGTATTTTAAAGTAAGGCCAAAAAGACTAAGCAAACTGAAGAGTTTTTACATTAACATATTTGAAACATGGTCTTAAAAAGCAGAAGACTTTTTCTTTGAGAATATATTTATGTTTTCCAAGTAACATAGCAGTTTCAGTAAAGATAACCAAGTGTTACCAATTGAAAAATAAGCAAAACACCCAAAAGTAAACACACCAAATGGGAAGGATTGACCCTGGTCACCCTGAAGTCTATGGATGACTTGCTCGAGAAAGAGTGAGCACAGCTGAAGATTATTAAGAATGGGGGGAGGTGGGGAGAATTCAAATAAAAAATTTTAAAATCGATTCCTCCACAGAAGAGTTATTAAAAAAGCAGAACTAGTGACTGGAAGAGTAATAACACAAGCCAAAATATCTAACACTAGAATGTATACAGTGGTGGACAGAAATGGATTTACCTTTCACTACCGCATTTTACAGTTGCGTCTGTTTTTTTTCTGCCCACAGACCTTGCTTCTGCTGCTGCTTTCCTTTGTCCTAGGTATAAGCAAAAGTCACTTTCCATATCATGATACCATTTCTTTCCTTAAAACTGTTTTGTATCTATCTTTCTTCAGTGTTTGATAACGCACTGAAGCTTAGGGATATGCAGTCACCACAGAGTGCGATTACAGAACGAAATCAACAACAAAAAACCCGCAATGTACAACCTCTCCCATAAACACATGTGCTTTACTATAAATGACTATGCTGAAATTATCTTGAAATCCTGTAGTTGGACTTGTCTTCCCTTTTTCAATCTGTGTTATTAGGAGAGGCTAATAGCACAAAAATTCCCACAGAACAGACTATTTTAATCTTTTAACAAATAAATTTTTAAAACTACAACAGAGTATGAAGACTGAATGGTTTTCATAGCTATATGTTCACAAAAGGTTAGTATGAAATTATTTTATTAAAACCAACTAGTATTGTAGCCAGAAAAAGCTAGTGCATACCTGTGCCAGCTTTGTTTCTTGTGGATTTCAATTTTGCAGTTGCTTTACTTTTAACTTCATTAAGTGGAGTACGATAAGCATCTTTGTTTTCTGCTAAACAAAATAGCACATGCACAAGTCAGATAATCAACTTTTAACTAATCCTAAGTACCACTATTTTAAATTATTATTATTTTATTATCAAATAACTACAGAATTTTAACCACATTTTTTCCTTAAACTAGAAACGGCAAAAAATAAGCTTAAAATGTCACTCAGCTATAACCCTGCCCCAGCTTAGGTCAATCACATGTAAAATATTCCTGACAATAGTTTAGTCCCTTCCACTGTGTGACAAATCAAGCAAGTGGGGTGGAAGAGCAGCTTGGCTGACCAGCTAACTCTTCATGGAGCTCACAAGGAAAATGAAGTTGTACAATCTGAAAGCAAGGTCAGGCTTCAGAGCAAGGCTACAGAGCTGTGCTTCGTATACGAGGGGAGACGACACAAAAGACCAAGCGTAATTAGAGTTGAAACTGGTCAGTGCCATGTCAGATAAGAAGAAAGGCTTTAATTATGTTAATAGCAAGAAGAGGTCTAACGAAAACATTGGAGCAATGTTTGTTGAAGATGGTCACCTGACTAATAGGATGAAGAAAAAATGGAGGGATTCAATGCTTTTGGTTTGCCTCCATCTATAATAATACTGATGGACCTCAGGCTGCCTGAGCGTGTGTCCTCTGAGTCAGAGGAACATGAGCATGGGAACAGTGACTTTCCATTTGAGAATGCTGAAATGATCACTGTAGATCATTTTCAACAGAAATACGCTATTCTAGTCTTAAAATTTCTAACTATTTTAGGAAATACCTTTCTTCAATAATCTCCATTATTGCGAGGAAGTTTTTTTGATAACGTCAAATCTAAATCTCCCCGGCAGCAACTGAAGAACAAAAATAGTGTCTGTTGCCCTTTTTGCTCACACCTATCATTTACAGATTTGAAGCTGTAAATGCTGCTTTACTTTCTCCTACATCCTGCTTTCAAAAATGCTCTTTCATGAGAAATTAATACAAAAAAGTATTATCAGATGTTAGCAGAAAACAGTACAACTATTTTCTCAAAAGCATACTTCCAACTTCCCATCCAATCAATATTTGAAGGCATAAACATAGAAGATACAAGACATTAAAGTATTTGGCACTTTCAGAAACAACAGATTAAAGCCCTGAAATAATCCACTAGAAAATATAAACAAACAATTAAAAGAAATGTTAAAAGAAGGCATGACCTGCTTAAAACAGCTGCATGTTAATATCTTTGCTTTACTGCTGCAAGCGAACCTAAACAAGTTTCATTCAATTGCTCTTCTGCTGAAAAGTGTTAGACTTGCTGTGCCCCCAGCACAATGTAGCACACTGGACACTACACAACGTAGCCTTAACACATTGCTTGAACTGTGCAGGTGGTGGAAAGTCTTGCAGCTACTTCCACCTCAAGCTTTTAAATAGCATTAAAACCAAATCTAGCTCTAACATATAAGATAGTAACAAGGACAGAACTATTTTAATACTGCCTTTGTTGAAAAGAAAGAGCTGCAGGGTAGAGCTTAAGATGCAAAATACAGCACTCGTTATACTAGAATAATATGGAGAATAAGAAAACACGTAATCTGGTCAAAAAGCAATAAAACAATGGAAAATACTTCAGTACAAATATTTTAGACTGTATACATGTTTACTAGATGCTACTTTTTCATGTTTTATTCCAGTAGATTAATTTTATGGCGGAAAACTAAAATTTATTTTCATGCACATCTGACCAAGTCACTCAGTTGTATACCTACTACTGAGCTACACCTCTCCTGAATTACCTTCTTCATTTTGAATAGTATTTTCAGACAACGCAATGTCAGGTTCCTGTGTCCTTTCAGAAGCACCCGTTTCCTCAGTCATTTCAGAGTGGTCTTTGCACACATTACGATCTTTGGTCAGCTTCATCTTGATCTTCTCAATAGCTCTTTGACACAGTTTATCTTTCACTTTCTGGAGAAGAGACATTTAATGTTAAATGCTACTTAATTTTACAACTGTTTCATTCCTCCACTAAATTTACCCAGTAATAGGATTAATTAAATTTACGGTATGAAGGATACAATGTGCGACATGAAAATGGATCAGCCAAGTTGAAAGGAGAAGCATTTTCTGTCAACACGAGGCACTGAAATCTCCAAATATCTTTTTTTTTTTTTTTTAAAAGGAAACTTAAAAAACATCACAGTGACAAGACCTTTCCAGCTGAGTCCTGGAGCATTGCTGGCTCTGAATGATATGTCCATAGTGGGTCAGCATTCTTTTGAACATGTCTGTATACCATTGTCTTCCCTTGTCACACTCCAAAATTTTACTTTTTTCCCTTGCATTAATAAAAGGATAAATGTAAAAACTTTCCCATCAATCTTGTAATCCCTTTCCACTTCATCTTAAATCAAGCACCCTTTTCATGTTGCCTAATGATCTTACAGTTACATTGTAAGATTAAGCATAAAAACTCAGCTGTTAATTATTAACTAAAGATAAGCCATCCAAACTGTAAAAGACTTGTATTGAACGTTAATGTTAAAAAAATTAACTACACCACAGTTATCAAAAGAACTTACTGTACTGAAATGTATCAAATTGGGCACACTGTTTCATGCTGGTTTTACTATCTATGGTGGCTGAAATGTACAACTAGTACAGTGATATCAGCTCAGATTTTTTTTAAATGACTCATCAAAAATTAATTTTCAAAGACTGGTTAAAAGAGAAATTCTAGTCCCATTGTCATAGTAAACAAAAGGCACTTCATTTTTAAGCCTATCAGAATATTGAATTGCTAGTGATTAAAAAAGTAAGAACTATGTTATTCATGTATTACCTCTAGAATCTCATCGAGCAGAACCAGCAGGTTCTCTGTGGAAGAACTACTGAGTTCAAGTGAATTTAAAGCTTTTGCGTAAATACGAACATCTGGTGCAGTTGGGTCCACCAAGATTTCATTGCAAATTTTCATTGCTAAATTATCATGCACTGTTAAGTCCTGTAAAGGAAAGAAATTAGGTATCAGAACTTTCACTGGGAACTATTTACAAAAGACAACAATGAGATCATTCTGATTTAAGTGGCTAATGACTAATTTTACAGAGTGAACATTTTTTCCTAAAATGCTGGATTTTGAGTACACACATCAACTGAGTTTTAGAAATACTTTTCCTGATACAGACAATTAGCCATGGTGCAAGTTCCTACTAGCATTTTTAATTGTAAGAGGAATTGGAAACTGGGGGGGAAGGTCAAGCTAAAAGATTTCATTACCTGAACACTCACACATTTAATCCAGCTTCTGACACTAGAAACCTCAGAGAGGCTTGGAGTGCTAACAGTAAGTGAGGATGGTCAGTTCTTAATCTCTACACACAAATACTGTTCTCCTCCAGTTTAACACACTGTACCTGATAGTCCTGAGACATTTTAGACTGAGGTTTCAGTCCGCTTGGTCGGGTCAGGTCCACTAACAGTTCAGAAACATTACTAACATCTATTTCAGCCAAAGGTGAAGTTGCAGGAGCATTTAAGAGTGTTTGCAGAGTTGGAAGATAAGCTTCTTCAAAGCATTCCTGGTTGGACCTGTTTCAATTGAGTCGAACAGTAGTAGTATAATGAGACAAAATTAAACCTTAATTCACCCCTAAATTTTCTCTTTTATGATGAAAGTTCACAGACCCATTACAATACATCAATCAAAGCAAAGTAGGAGCAGTCAACCTTGGCAGAGACAGCCAGCAGGATCAAGATATCAAAACTGCTTTACACAACCAAGTTCTTTTAAGTTTTGGCACACAGCGTTTCAAGTAAGTTTTAAGTAACACTTCCTGCCTCTGGACAGTTTGAAAGTTCATCCTTACCCCTGAAAACTTAACTGATATATACAGACATATTCTCCCTTAAGGGACAGAAATACATTTCTCTAAATTCTTTCTTTACATTAGTGTCTTTTACTCCTTCATCCTTCCTCCTAGCATTTTTCTTTGAGGATATTTTTCATTGTGTAAGGAAGCAAGGAATCCTGGCAAAAATAAAATGCAGTGGTTAACAAGATTTTTGGAAGAAATGCTTGTGCTTTCTTTTCTCAGAAGAGTTGATGACTTCTGCCAAGCAAGCCTAAAAAATCATGTTGCTCTTGGTTCTGCAGCAAGTTGTCTAAAAGTGTAGTTCCACAAGACAGGTTAAAACATTTTAAAAGGTAAGGGATCAAAAAGTACAAGGTACTACTTGGTGAAGTGAAACCTTTTTGTTTCTGATACTTGTTAACCTCCTATTTGAACCTAAATAACTACAGGAGAAAATAAAGAAGATAAATAATTTCAAACACACATATTGTTTGCTGCTGGATTATTGAGCCAAGTCAGCTGCCAGAAGACCTTTTGAGCACTAAAACTGGGGCAAGAAAGAACGGAAGCAAGAACTCTCCCTTTCAACATCTTTAGGGCTTTAGATTGGCTCAAGTGTAACTGAAGTAGCATTCAGATTATTTCCCATAAATTTTAAAAAAGAGTCTATAGCATATAAGCACAAGGCAGAACTTTCTCCTCTTGGGCTGTCAGAGTTTATTACTCTCCAGAAAAAACATCCCATGAATACGAATTGTTCACTGGTTATAGGATCCTGTTGCTGTTACTAGAGTCCCATGCCACTCTATTGACGTGACAGAATATTTACAGAAGTCAGCATCAACATCTTTTCCTCACACAGAGTTCAAATATTTAATTTCAAAAAGTAAGCCTCCTTATTATATCTGTGACCACAGGGAGGTTCACAGAGCAGCACCCAGAAATCAAACAGAATTTTAAAATTTGGTGTGAGATCAGTACCAAAATGAGGTATGAACCTCAGCCAAATCTTATGCATTACCTGAGTTTTCCCTTTCTGAGCAGCAACGCTGCAGACAGTTCTGAATTACACATGGTAATTAATAATTCTTTTCTGAAAACACAGTTTTGGTAACCAAAGACACTCCATGATTCATCTTAAAATGAAACAGTTTGTGATCCACAATGCAGATAATTATTTGAGACAGAAAATTAATGAGGTTTCATAACAGAGATTCCAAGTTAATGAGCCAGGTTAAGACTTAGGATTTTCTCCAGTGATTTCTCTGATTTTGGTTAGAACATACACCATAGTTTTCTTTTCAAGAAAAAGATTATCAGTGAGGTGCCACAAGAAGTTTGAAATACACAGAATTACTCAGGTGAGCAATCATTAAGACTCAAAAACAAGAAAAAAAAGAGAGTCACAGGGTCAGAAGATGACATTCACAGGTAAAACACAATTTTAAAAGCTTAAATTCATTACTCAGTATCAGAGATACTGAAGGCATACAAAAATAGTTTTTCCTGTTACTTGTTTTCAAAAGAATTTCAGTAATTATTTTTTTTTCCTCTGACAACTGCAAAAATACATTTGGTTGGTTTTTGTTGTTTTGTTTGGTTGGCTTTTTTTCTCTTCAAACCAACTCCCCTTTGAACAATTTATAGGCCACAAAAATTTCTTTCCATTTGATTTGGAAAAATAGATAAGGTAATACATAGTAAACCTAAATTAATTCTTAACCATAAAAAAAGAGCAGATAACTCCGCTAGTTCAGACTGGCTAAAGCCACTAGCAGCAACTGAAAAGTAAACTAAACTTTTTTTTCTTTGAGCAAGAAAAGGAGATAAGAATTACTATTTAAGCTCCTTACATAAGCCATCTACATCTCCTTTGTCCACTACCAAAATAAACAGGAGGTTTCTAATCTGCTGTGAATTTAGATTTGAGCATTCTTTGGTTAAATAACAGAACAAAAGCAAAATCCAAACCCCAACCAACCAGCCTGCTGCTTTGATATCTGCTGGGAACTGATTATTTTCTTGTGATACATTTCTGCTGGCCACAGTAAGTGACACTTCGAAGTCTACCTGTAGTGCTCAGCAGCATAAAATCAGTAAAGCACATCTTTTTAAATTAATCTTTTATTCAAAGCAGTTTCAATTATAGGCTTAGGAAAGAAAAAAAAGAAGTGGAAGGACACAAGGGTAATAGGAATTAATGGAAAGTCTTCAGAATAGTCACAGGTTAAGATTACGTACATTCAAAAGTAATGTGTATAGGAGGCTGAACTAGACCTTTAGTCCTAATTTACGTTTGCGCAATTTCTACTTGTGCAAGATCAAAAAAGGTTCTTGAAGCTGCTAGACCAATGTATATTTTCACACAATAATTTACAAGCACCATACCTATTTGCATAAGCAAACAAAGGGAAGAAAACTCCTAGACAGTGTCTAAGCCGAATATCCTCTTCAGTCACAGGATTGTACCACAACAGAATAAGACGAGAAAGAAGCTTGGCACTAATCAGTCTCCCAGAGAACATCAGTTTGGCTATGCCTTCTGCAGCTTCTGTCCTAAGTTCTGAAAACTGAAGAAAGAACTGATTACATACACAACCACACACCAACCACAGCGCTTCTCACTAACACTTTATAATAATCGTCTATATCCTATTTTGCCAATCAATTCTCTACATTCCTATATTTGTACCTGCACAGAATTCAAAGCTAGCTCAAGAGTAATGTCAGTCTGTATCAGTGACAGAGTTGTGGTCATTTTCTAGGACAACTATTTTGACATTATACGATTAATTTCAATTACACATCATGCAATATTCACATGCAACCTAACAGGATGGTAAACCTTCTGCAAAAATATTTTCAAAACAAAATTAAGGCAAATTTTATAGTATTTCTTACCTCACTGTCTAAGAAACCAGAAAGAAGCTGCAGGATGCTGTGAATCGTAGCAGTCTCTTCCTCCTCTATTGTTTCACTTTCTCCCTCACAATTTTCAGCTCTAATGTGTGCATCTTCACTTCGAAAGTCATTGCTGCTTCTGGTTTTAAATGGCTCAATCCCAAAGAGCATTAGTTGATCAAAGATTGCATTTAAAGCACTGAGCTTTACCTTTATATTATCTATTTGTAAAACCTAGGTTTAGTAAGGAAAATACAAACATTACAGTAGGCCAGCAATATTAACATTAAACATAGTAAGATTTTTTTGTTTTAATAAAATTGTTTACTTTGGAAAACTTTTTATAATACTGGAGTCATATTTCAGATTTTAGGAACTTGAGGTACAAGTTTAAATCTGAATTTATAGCACAGTCTGGGAAATAATTTATCAAGTCACCTATGCAATTTCCATTACCCAAAATCAACTGAATTTCACTCATGGAGTGAGCCTGCGAGAGATGATATTTTATTGTTCAGCTTCTAAACAGACATTGCACAAACAGAAAGTCTTTGCCTATAGTAGCTCCATAGTGTTAGGCACTACAGCAAAAATACCTAACAGTCCCTGCTCCAAAATACTGTATAGCTTAATTAAAATAAACAGTATGTAAAAAGACAGCAGGGAGCAAGATAGTAATAAAAGATGGAAACTTATGCAACTCCAAATGCATTATAGTTCAAATTAACATTCAATTAAAACCATACATCATGCGTTAGCCTAGAGATCCTAGGTCTGTTTAGCCTAACACCCTGCTTTTGATGGCAGCCTACACAAAGAATATGGCTTTTAATACCTACAGAATTTAAATTACTTAAGTGTAAAGTCTAAGCTGCTAAAACAACTGAAATTCTCCCTAAACAAACCGATTTTCAACAAGATGTACTTTAAGGCAAATTAAAAACACTAGTATATGCTAACTTTTTAGTTCTCCTGCTATGGTGACTGACAGCTCTATCAACTTGTCTGAGCCAAGCATACCACCTCAGTGCCTGCTGTCAGTTCTCCTGAGTGAGTACATGAACACGCTCTTCATCAGACATGAAAACCAGCTACGCTTCTCTCAAAGCCAGGCTCTAAAAAGTTAACAATGTCAGAATCACAGAATCACAGAATCTCAGGAGTTGGAAGGGACCTTGAAAGATCATCCAGTCCAACCCCCCTGCCAGAGGAGGATCACCTAGACCAGGTCACACAGGAACACATCCAGGCAGGTTTTGAATGTCTCCAGAGAAGGAGACTCCACAACCTCCCTGGGCAGCCTGTTCCAGTGCTCTGTCACACTCACAGTAAAAAAGTTTTTCCTCACATTCAGATTGAACCTCCTATGCTCCAGCTTGCTCCCATTGCCCCTTGTCCTGTCATTGGCTGTCACTGAGAAGAGCCTGGCTCCTTCCTCCTGACACTCGCCCTTTACAACTTTATAAACATGAATGAGGTCACCCCTCAGTCTCCTCTTCTCCAAGCTAAAGAGACCCAGCTCCCTCAGCCACTCTTCATAAGGGAGATGCTCCACTCCCTCAATCATCTTTGTGGCTCTTTCAAGCAATTCCCTGTCTTGCTTGAACTGAGGGGCCCAGAACTGAACACAATATTGCAGATGTGGTCACCAGGGCAGAGTAGAGAGAAAGGAGAACCTCTCTCGACCTACTAACCACAACCCTTCTGATACACCCCAGGATGTCAGCTTTCATATAATTAGCTCAGCTTCAGAACCATTTACCACAAAGGTGGGAGATGTGGGTATTATGGCACCCAACATGCTCCACATCCATCAATGTTTGGCCATGCTATTGTTTGGTGGTTTGAGTATTGTTTTATCCCCTAATTAACAACTCTTCCTTAATGCATGTAAAATTAATAATTCAGAAATTAAATTGGATGCCCAAGATCACACATAAGTATGTAACAGAAATGTAAAAACAATCACAATCACTTTTTTAGTTTGGTTTCCCACGGAAGACTTACAGAATCCTACTGCTTCTCTTTTCTACATTAATAACATGAACACATGACTGAGTTAATCCAGGTTCGGAAGAGAAAGCAAGACCTTACAGATAAAAAAATTCCTACAAACTTTCAAGGCAACAGGTGCCCTTATAAAGGAAATGCATGCTACTGCCACAATAAAATATAAGCTTAAATATTATCAGACATCAGAAAAATCTACCCAAAACCACACTCTCCAGATCTTTAGGAAATCAGGAGTCACTGGTGCTCAAATAACATTACTATTTAGCATAACTTGTTATAGATACAAGACTAGCTTTATTTACTTAACCACACTGACCATCATTCCATTTCCCATCAGATGTTTTACCTGTAACAACAGTGTAAGGTGTTGTCGGGCAAATTCTTTGCTCTGAAGGGCAGAGCAACCCAAACACAGAACTGCCATATTTCTCACAGCTGGATGGACATTAGTTATGCCAGGAAGTATCTGGAAACAATAATATTAGACTTTATAGTTGAAATACATAAACTGAAAGTAAAAAAACAACTACTAAAATATGCTTACCCTAAACCTAAAAATAATTTAGTTTTGATAGAGGACTAGAAAGCAGTAGCTAATATACACTCTGTTTATCTAGATATAAACAGAAGTAGATTGAGTATGCTGCTCAAAATCAGCAATAAAATTATGGCAAAAATCACATGAGTGTTTTTCTTTGTTTTTAATTTTTTCCCCCCCCAAACAAATTTGAGTTGACCACTCATTGTGTTTGTTGGGTTGTTTTGGTTTGTTGGGTTTTTTTGGTTTTGTTGGGATTTTTGGTGGGGTTTTTGTTTGTTTGTTTTTGTGGGGGTTTTTTGGTGGTGTTTTTTTTTAAATTCCACTGTAACAAACCTATACATTTCTTCATAAAAGACTTTAGCATTCTTGCAGAGAAACAATACCCAATTCCAGAATTCAGCATAGTTTTAAGAAGACAATGGCAAAAATCAACACACACAAAAAAAGCCAGACTAGATACAGGGTTAAATGTAAGTTTAAACAACAACAAATATGATATCCCAAATCATATCATATGTGAAAATCCAGCAGGAACAACAATATCTTGGATCTTGGAAAAAGAAAAGTGGAATAAACAAGAAATGAGAAAGTTAAAGACAGATCTAATGAAAATGAAAAGGTTTCTGGGGAACATGTGAACACCAATTAGGATTTCTAAGAATGCTTCCACACATCTGAAAGAAATCAGGTGTGGTTCCCCTACATTTGAACTAATCTAAACTGGTGTCGCAATTTTTTTTGCAGTTTGAATTCTAAAAATGCCCACAGTGAGTCAGGTCATTTAGCCCATTGTTTCATTATCAAAAAAGATCAAAACCAAATTCCTATAATGTATTACATAAACAAAGCAGATACTTCGCAGGGGTTCTTGTCAAGGTCCCAACAATCTGCACTTGAGAGACACCAGAACTGAGAGGCTGTTCCTATCTACCTAATCAAACTATAATATTTATTTTTCTTGAAATTAAGTCTTCCTTGAAATTTATGCAAGTGCTCACCACGCACACATCCTGCAACAATTAATTCCACAGATTGCGTATTATTTGAAGAATCAATTAATTTCATTTGTTTTGAGCTTGCCAGTTGCTAGCTTTATGGGGTGATCAACCAGTCCTTATTCACTTTTTCCGTAACACTCACGTCTTACAACTTCTGCCTTTAAGTTCTTAAAGTTGAGAGATCTCATAATGTCGGCTGATAGAAAAGCAAGGAATTAAAGCAGATGCCTAAGCACCACACTTGGCACAGTATAATTCAGCATTGTCCAACACTGTCATACGTTAGTCAAATATTTACTATATTCCTGTTTTATTTTAGGATCTCTCTGTCACAACTGGTTGTGGCACAGGAGCTCAGAACAGCGTATCTGGACTGCACCTCCAAGACACAACATCCTGCAAAGGCTTAAGAGCACCAGACACAGCTCTACAGATTGACAAAGATTGTGAAATAATCACAAACCACCCTGCCAGCACCAAAGGGCCAGCTGCAATGTACCCCTTTTTTATTATAATTTAAATGGTATTTATTCCTACATACCAGAGATTCAGTGATTTCATTAATAGTTGGATCAATTCCTTTAGAAAGGGGCATGATCTTCAGAAGCTCGAAACACATCAGCAGACACTTCAACAGTGTTTCAGGATCAGTCTTCAAGTGGGTTAGGGAACAGATTAAAATGTTATTAATACAAATGGTGGCTGTGATAAGGAGAATGCAGACATCAATCATAATTTTTCCTACCCAAAGAAATATTTCCTGTCCACTTCACATTTGTTGTACAAGAAAATTAAGCAGAATAAACTTCAATGAAAAGATTCAAGTTCATGTTTTCAGTTAGTTAGGAGTAAAAGCAGTAAAACCAGGACCCTTTTAGAATTCTTTTGTTACTCAAGGACAAAAGAGCAGTTTAACTGCAATTAATTTTTTGCTAGAGCATACCATCAGCTTTTATACATGCAGAAGAGGAATACTAGTACCATAATTTTTTTTTCTGTTTTAAAAATTTAGATGATACGAGGCCGAACTTTTAAAACTATGAATAAACATCAAAACATAACTAGCACTTGGGAATACAAGGGAAGAGACCTTCTCCACACGCATTTCTTCAATTTCAGGTTGTTCTGCTTCTTTTATCAGATCATTTTTGATGTGTTCCAACTCGCTTATTTTCTCTTTTAATATTGATGCTTCATTAAAATCCTGCAGAGCAATGCATTCTTGCAAAGCTTCTTTTGCTTCAATAAGTTTCACTTTTATTTCGGCCAACTGAAATGGAAAGTAAAAACAAAATTAATATAATACTTTAACTTTCATGTTAGCCCACAGTACACTGTTGACACTAGCCAATAATACACTCCTGTAGAAAACTTTTACTAGATGGATACGCTTTTAAAATATTTTTCTTGTTAACTAAAATCTGCTTACCTTAAGCTCCCGCTTTCTTATTTCAGTGGCATCAACGGGCTTGTCGACTGTAACAATTGGCTCACGAACTTCTGATATAATTTCTGCAATCTATGGTTACAAACAGCATATTAGTGCCATTAATTTTAGCTCAGATGTCAGAAACTAAGCATTTAACTTTTCCAAATTTAAAATACTGTCCTTCTGAAAAAGTACTGAACATCTGTGCAGTTTCCTACAACAGCTAATTCACTGCAAATAACTCCTCAATTTGACAGTACATAGCCTACCCATGGAAGTCTAGTGTTTTCTACCATTTAGCTAGGTAAGCAAGAAAACTGATGACCACAGATCCATGAATAAGTTAAGCAGTTTTTATGCCAGCAATTCACAGGCACCACTTCCTCTAGATCTGAACACACACTTTAAAAAGAATACTGGTAACAAGAGTAAGGTTTTTCGTCTGTTACTACTTCAAACAAAATACAACTAAGAACACTATCGTTTAAAGGTCTATAAACCACCACATGTAGAAGAAGCCACGCAAGTAATGTAATTTCAAGCCAAACACATGCACAGAATGAGAAGCAGAACTAGGTTGAGAGATTTTCAGGTGGTTAGGGGTTTTCTTTAAAGCCAGACCCGTTAATAAAAAATGAGATTAAACATTAGGAAGACTGAATGAGATAGTCTTAATTTGATTTATCTTGTATCTGATCACCTCAGTTTAACTTCCTCTCAAGCCACACCAAATCAACGGAATGCGCTGAATGAGTGTATTTCACTAGAATAATAGAAATACACACATTTATAGAATCATAGAATCACTGCGGTTGGAAAAGACCTCTAAGATCACTAAGTCCAACCATCAACCCAACACCACCACCCACTAACCCACGTCCCAAAATGCCACATCTACATCTTCTTTGAACACCTCCAGGGATGGTGACTCCACCAACTCCCTAGGCAGCGTGTTCCAATGCTTGACCACTCTTTTGGTAAAGAAATTTTTTGTTGAAACTTGAGGCCATTTCCTCTTGTCCTATCACTGGTTACTTGGGAGAACATACCGACACCCATCTCACTACAACCTCCTTTTAGGTAGTTGTAGAGAGCAATAACATTTCCCCTCAGCCTCTTCTTCTCCAGACTAAACAATCTTGGTTCCCTCAGCTGCTCCTCATAAGGCTTGTTCTCCAGACTCTTCACCAGCTTTGTTGCTCTTCTCTGGACACACTCCAGCACATCAACGTCCTTCTTGTAGTGAGGGGCCCAAAGCTGAACACGGTATTCAAGGTGTGGCCTCACCAGTACCGAGGGAGGGGATGGAAACATAAATGCTTTTCCAAACTAAAAATATTTTAGCTCCTGATATTTCTGTTTCAATGCTTTGTAAAGGCTGTTTGATATACAGAGAAAGCAGAGCCTAGAAAACAATGAGCCTTTAGAATTACTTACAATTTGGATCCTTCTGTCATCATCCTTAATGATACCGAGTAATCTTTCCACAAGCAGAGGTATAAGGGCTGCTGAAGTTGCAGGCAGAATGAGAATCTTTTGTAAAGTAACTAACAGATGCTTTCTACATTAAAGAGAAATAAAAAACAAAAACAATCTGTTTGATTATTCAAGCCATTGGAAGACATGAGAGGTAATATTTTACCCACTTTGAGCTAGCGTGAGGAAGACTTTAAAATAAGAGAAACGTCTCTGTAGCTATATTAACTGCTGAATGTGTTTTCATACTTTGCAATGTTTGTCATTTCCTGACATTTACCTGACTTCTCTTGATTAGAAAATGCTGAATTTTAATCAGGTATCACTACTGTCCAATGAAAAATCATACCAGCAGAAAACAGTCAGAGTATCAATACTGTTGAATGCTTTCATAGAAATTATCTGGCTGGAAACTAAAAGAAAAATTACAAGTTAAACTATCCTGCCAGTCTGGCATACACATAAGGCATACACAGAGTTTGAAATTATTGCTGTGTTTGTACTATCATGACGGTATGAGATTCCAAATGTATTCAACTCTCATTACTTCACATCAAAAGGCTGTTCAAATTAAAGGAATTACTCAGTTAACACAGTCCAATTCAGCTTGGCATCTAAAACATTTGTAACCTTTTAGGCCTGAGCAGACTGGGCTTAAAAACATAAGAAACACACAAGCTACTTACTACAAGTCATCTGCTGAGAGGCAATCCATTTATCTTTTAATTTTTATATAGTACATACCAAATGAACAGTCTTGTAAGTTCATAATCTCAAGAATTTGTTACAAAAACAAATGAATTTGTTCTCCTCAAACAATGTTGTATCTCCATTAAAACTCATTTTTCCATAAAAATAAGTAGATAATATTTGGCACACTTGGAGGAACAATTCCATTAGAGAGATCATGCCTTTTTTTTCCAGCTAGCATTAGAAATGTATTTTTTGTTCGACCGGGTTATTTTCCTAACAGAGACTCTATGCCTGTCCACAAGCACCAGTGCCACAAGCTTAGTAACGCAGATTTTATATTTAAGTTTACCTTCCTCCCTCTTCCATAGTATCCATGCAGCCTATGATAAGAATCAGTTGCTGGCCTATAAATTCTTTTGTCATCAGGTTTTCAAAAGAAGCAAAGTCTTCTCTTTGTTCTTCAGTAAGAACTGGCATCTTTTGAAGGTAGCTGAATCCAAATAGAACAGATAGAGTTGCATTAAGAATCACTGTTGGAAAGTAAAAGAAAAACCAACCAAACAAAAGCTAAACCCTCAATACTTTCCTGTCTTTGTATAAACACGTGGTTACCTTAATTATAAACCTTAAAAATTAATGGTGGTGTTCTCTTTTTCATAGATTATTAGTTCCAGAAAGTTATTTATACCAAATAACGTACAGTTTTAAAATAATGCACTTCATTAAAAGAGTCTCTATTTTGAGAATGCAGAATAGTAAGAAATAGAAAATGACACGTTCTGCTTGTACATGCTATTTCAGTTCCGTATCTCCTGCATAAAGGCAGCATCTTAGGAATAAAAAAGTATACATCTACCATTTTGCATATATACAACTAGTGTTTTTCTGCATATTTGGATACTATGTATTCTTCTACATATTCAGAAGTGTTATATTGCCCACAAGACAAAATACAAGAAAATCATGAAAGCGTGCAGTGAATTTTAAATTCTTTATCTGAACAAGTATGCCATCATGGAAGAACAACAATCTGTTTTCAGAGACACTCAGCCACATAGTATGGAAGTGTGATCAGCTTGTTCCACTTCTTTATTTTTTATAGAATCACTGTTCTTTTATCAAAATTTTATCCATCAATGAAAGCATGAATGTTCAGAAAATTCAGAGTGAAACTTGTACAAAATTCAATGCTGACTATAATGTAATGTATAAAATTCAAGTACTTCTGAGCTGTGAAAAAGATGCTTATTTTCATCACAGTTTTGCAGATACTTTTCAGCAACAGCCCATTAAATTTAGCAAATTTTCTATTTCTTCAAAATTAGGACACAAACTTTGTATATAGCTACTATTTAAGATCACCTGAAATTACAACAATGTAAGCAGCTGTTTCTGATAATTTAAAAATGTTACCCTCACCAGATAATAGTGAGATATCCAAATGAAGCTTAAAATCCTGCATTTTTTCTAAAGTATCTATGACTTGCAGTTTCTTGCTCTTCCTACTGATATTCTCACTGCGAAAATAAAGACTTGGATTGTACAATTGCAAATCTTACCTGAAACAACTGGTGGCACAGCTCACCAATGAACAGTTTAACAGCTGATACTACAAACAAGCACCAGCAAACCTAATTAAACTTACTCAGCCTATACCTGGAAGGGGAAAATACCTGAAGGCATTTTGAGTAAGACTGGATGGAAAAAAGAAAACCTTTTTTTTTAGATGCTTCAATTAATTATGAATAAATAAATATATTTACACCCATCAGGCTGGATCCACATTTCAAAATTAAGGAAGCACAGACACTTCATTTATTAAATGTTTATGAAACAACTTCCACATTGGAAAGTAGCAATGATTTCTGGAAGTACCAGTAGTATACTATGGCCACTGATGAGAAAATAATATGCATATTTTAAATCGGAAACGTCTATTAAAACAATGTGTTTTTCAGCAGATCTGATTTATAATAATTTCAGGAAGCTTTACTCTACATTTTGCAAATACAATATCTCAGTTAAGACTTCTCAGCATGCTCCATGCTCAAAAACAGAAATTCTGGTCAAATTTTATGTTAAGACTAAATATCCCACTCAGACAAAAAAAAATTACCTTCCGTCACTTTTGTAAAAAGATCGACTTAACAAAACACTCAATATTTTCCCCAATTAAATGTTCATTAATTGGCTCATTTAGCAGCTCTGTCACTGCCTTCAAACATAAGTTTCTGGGAACTATGCCTGCCTAAGCAGGGGAAAGAAAAGGGAATGAACTTTGTTTAAAACACACTTCTCTTGGGGACAGCAGCCAAATTTTACTTCATCTTCATGAATTAGAGCAAAAAAACCCCAAGTGTTTCTGAAAGCTCTAACACCCTCTTTCTGAAAGCTCTTTGCAAACACACAGCAACCTACATCGCAGATGAACAAAGGATAGCTGCATATTACAGAACAATTATTCTATTATCATAAATAGCAAAGAATTAGATACTATTGATATAGCAGTCCATCTTCCTGATAATTCACGAGAAAGGACACTTTAGAAATTGTTTTCAAGTTACAAATCTGCTTTTTACAGTTTGTTTAAAAGAAGTATATCCTCTCAAAAATCTCAAAGAAAAAATTACCATTCAAGCACAACTTTGGTTTTGGGCGAAACCTGCAGAGTCAAATAAAATAGTCTCTAACAAAAAAAACAACAACCCACAAACAAAAAACCCCAAAATCCCACAAAACAAACAAACAATTTCAGTGGTAAGAGATTTATTTTTAAATGGAATGTACCTTAATAAATAATCTGCATATATAGCTGGTTCTGGCAACATCTGTTCTAGTAAATCTTCACCTTCTTCACCTTTTGATTTTAGATATTCACAAAGACATCTCCAATACAACACATTCTCAGCTGTTAAGTCTTCCAGTGGAATCACTTTTCTAAACAAAAATAAATAAATAAATAAATAAATAGGGTCAAAGACAACAAATGTACATAAAAAGATGAAAATAAAATCCTGTCAAAGATATTCCCCACAGAAATATATAAGGACTGACAAAAATCACTTTTTGCTTTCTTAAGTGAGGACATGGAACTCCCTGAGCCTCTTACTGCATTGCACTTTTCAGTATTTTAAAACAAGGCTCTCCATATCAGTTTGCAGAAAGATTCTGTTCAGCCCTTCAGACCTCCTAGAGCGACCACCCAAGTACTTCAACTCTATGAAACATTGTTGTCACTGAACAAGTCTGGAAAACTGAACTCCATTAATCTGCAGAAATGTAACAAAAGCATTAAATAATTTTTCAGCTTCTGTTTATGAATTGCTTCTTCTGTTCTTAATACAAGACCTCCACACAATATTCAAGTAGCAATCATAATATGTAAAGTGCAAAGAGTAATAGAACTGCTTCTCAGCATCTCTGTAAATTCATCCTCCATTTACCAGTCATAGGACCTCGCTGCTTTTTACAGTCACAGTCTTCTCCGTGCTTCTTTATATTCTTAAACAAAACATTCATCTTTTGGAATGAAAACTGATTTTCATACCTGCTGTCAAGGTTTTTACAGTTCTGAACAAAGTCACGAAGTGGAGATAATGAAAACAAAGCATTTAGTACTGGGATGGCCACTTCTGGGCAGTTTTCCACATCCAATCGATGAAGCAATTCTAAAATATCTCCTTCACTCAATTGTAACCAGGCTTGAAGCAACTTCTTCTTCATTACCTCCTTAACAGCTTCTATTATACAAGAATTTAAGCGGTTTAAAATGTTAAAGGTCAAAAAATACCAAGTTTTCAACATACTTTCACAAATCATTTTTCCATAAGAAACTTTTTGGAAATAAATTATGATATAGTTGAACTTAATGTTTCCTTAAGGAAAGAAAAAGGATAAAAACAACAGTTAAACAAGAACTACCTATAGAGCACTACTAGATTTTTGAGGCAACGTATTTTTCCCCCACAGGGAATAAAAAAAACCCCCAAACCTCTAAAAACTTCTATTGAAAAACTGTTACATATAAATACAGCACCTCAACTGAGAAAATCTACAAGTCATGAACTCCTGTAGAGCAAGGAAATATTCTGAGGAAGCATTGTTATATACTTGTTCTGTTTCAGGCACTTAGGAATCGGCCACTTACGGAGGCAGGACACTACTGTATAAACCAGTAGGGGCAGTTAACACCAGTTAGTATGAACTGCCACACAGCATTCTTGTTTTAATTCAATTATTCAGCTGCATTAGGAAATTCACAGACAGATACTTTGAGTTCCTTCTCCCCATTGCCACAATGAACAAATTGTTTTTGGATCAGTGGGGCATTATTAAAACAAGGGAAGTATTATTTATGGAAACATCTAGAATATGTACATCATTAACACAAAGATTTAAGCAGAGAAGTAGAAAGGCTAATAATCTGGTGGAAGTAAAAACGTAACTAGGGAGCAACAGAAGTATGCTTTTAGGACCTTTAGAAAACAATATCCAGTATAAGGGAAACGGTGAAGTCCAAACACAGTAAAAACATTCATCTTTTCTGTTATATGAAACTTACAATAAAGATAGTACTTAAATGTAGTCAAGATTTCAAAAAGACCTGGAAAGGAGGCCTTGAAAGAGCTAAATTAAGGTCTTAAGAATGAGAAACCTCTCCAAGAAGGTAAACAGCAGAAACTAGTGGAATGTAGTACAAAGAAAGAGAATGAGTGCGGAGAATTGGGAGTTGAATGCACTCTGAATCTGGATTATGTCTTTCGGGTCTTGTTTAATTATAAAACCTTGTTCCAAAGGAGATACAGAAAAACATCCAAAATTTCAACCTAGCAACCTCAAATGAGCAGGTTCCTCTCTTGTTAGCTTGGGAGTTACCCAGATAGGCAAATTAGATAAAGATATTCAAGGTTATAGAATTTGCAAAACAGATCAAAATGAGGAAGTACCAGTGGATATATATAAAAATGTATATTTGGAACCTGAGCATCTTTTGCTCAGCAAAGAGCATATGATACCAGTGATATTAGTAAGGCTACATACCCTGGCAGATACTTTCCCTTGTGATTCTAGGTGTCAAGAAAAAGAGCCAGTCCTCAAGAGCTGGGATGAAGAATCATCCTAAGGAAGAGACAGACACCAACAGAAAAAGTATCTGCTCTGGATCATAGAAGAGGGCAGTTCTTTATGTTGAAAACCTCAATGTCATTGAAATATAGGCTATGTAGAAAAACTGTACTTTCTCAATAAAAGAATTCAACAAATCCTTCTTCCTGATAAATGAAGGATCACAGAAAAAATATAGTGAAGGTAGTTTCCCCCCAGACTAAACCAGAAATGCATTCACCCTAAGACAAAAGAATAATCTGTCAAGACCAAGTATTATTAAGAGGGCTGGGGGTGGCAGCCAGCAGACAAGAAGCAGATAGGTCAAACAGCAAACCAGTATAATTGATAAGAAATAGTAATTCAGAACATGAGGTTTTCATTAATGGACTTCAAAAACCTGACAAAATTCATTAGATTACTATAGAACAGTTAAGGGTAGGTGGGGAAAAATGCTAATTAAAACTTATTAGCCAGAAGGAGGACTTCTTTTTAAGTGTAGCTCTATACAGCATGAGAAAGCACTCAGCTAATCCTCCCTTCACAGTCAAGAACACAACTAACATGATTTCCAACTAGTCTAAAAGAAAGGTAGATAAAAAAACAACGTGCATACACAACACACCTTTAAAAGAGCTCCATTTACCATTTACAAGTACTTTTGCCTTGTCATCTAGATGGATATCCACATAGGTCATGTTTCTCACAGTTCACAAACAGCACATCACTAAGCAAAGGAAATTCACAGACTAAAATTCAAGAGGGCTTAGTATAGACTTTCGAAACAGAGTATGTGGATAACATAACAGCACTTAGTAAGTCTGTCAGCTTTTATTGTGAAATTCACGTACATAAATTGCTATTGCTGGAGAAAAAAAAAAAGTCATGTTCTATGTAGGCAGCTCAAAATTGTCTCACTCAGATGCGTGTGACCTTTTGATCTTTTGGCAACACTACCACACACAATTATGGGTACATTCTGAATGGCTCTTTATATAAAAATGATGCAGTACAGAAGACATCAAAAGGAATAAAGCTGCTTCATGATGGAACGAATGTAGGCTAGTCAAAACTTAATTTTAAAAGAAATTCAAGCTAGTTAAACAAAAAACTAACCACCTGAGAAGATTTCTCTCCAAAATGGCATAGGAAACATTTTCAACAGCTGTCAAATTATGTTTACATATTTCATTTACATCATTAATGTTTACATTTCACTTCTTTTATATATTAGTTACCAAAATATCTGTAAAGAAACATGTTTCAAGTATACCAAACTAAATAATTACACTGTTTAATTACATTGTTGGTTTTTAAAATTTTAATAGCATTTGGTCCTATACTTTAGAGCTCAGTGGCTTTCTGAAGTTTTTTCTGAAGTTTTCTGAAAATGCAATCCTTTTCTGGTTTGTCCACTGTCAGGGGACTGGAAAGCCAAAGTAGCAAGCAGAATTTCTTGTGCTTAAACATTCTACTCATGAGTCCCTTTATGCTCCTTATTATTGCCATCACAGCTTCTACATAAATCATCCCCAAAACATTACAAAGTAATTCTCTTTTAAACGTTTGTATTAACAATTTGAGAAAGATAATCTCTTACCAGATCTGTCATTAAGTCCTTGTTGCAACAATTTTACTCTCTGTGCTATTGACAGAGCTTTCATATGAACTTTTTCTGCCAAAACCTGAAAAAAATTAAGACATTGAAATACATCTCTATAAATTATAACAACTGAACTGATTAACTTACCTGTGGTTTTAAACTCAGCTCTATCCTTCCACAGAAACTGTAAGTCAATAACAGCCTGTAATACCCATACTACCAGCATTATAGCAATATATTATCAAAGAGATTCTTGTGTACAGAAGAAAATGTAAAATAAAATAAAGAAGGAAGTTAACAAATAGCTTGGAAGTTTGACACTTCTGCTTGAATGCGACACCTATAAATGAAAACTATTCTTTCTTTAAAGATCCAAGAGCAATGAATGCCTGCAACAAAATGACTGAAGTATGTACTTTTGTGAAAAAATAAGTCAACATTGATACTTCAAAATTGGAATACCAAAAATACGTTGGTTGTTTTGTTTTGTTTTTAACACTGCTAATGCTGTGATCCTAACTCTACTTAATTATCTATCATCTAATAACAAGGATGAAAAATTCCTTCTCAGACATCACAAAATGCATAGACAGAAAATAACAGATTGAATACATAATAGATACTTTCACTGCCTGATCCTGAAGAGCCAAGTTCTATTGCAAATGTAATTTCTATCAAGTAAATTCTGCAGTCAAGTTCAGGGGTCGTAATCTGAAAGCTTGCATTAAATCACTCCCCTTCAAAATTCCAGTAAGTGAAAATAAATCCCTTAGCCATTCTTAATGTTTAACCAGTGAAATACAATAAGAGCTTTAAAGCCTTTTTCCTAAGTCAGTCCTTGAAATTAATATTAAGTGATCCAATTTACCTCATATGCCATTTTCCTGACAGCTTCCTTTACATCCATAGTGCGGCCTACAATTTTTGGCAAAGTCCTTGCTGATGGAACAATACAAGACAGCACTGCACGCCTCACTTCTGGATTTGAATCATTTTCAAGCAGTGTGTTGTAAACTGGAAGTAAAATAGTCATAGTAATGATTTCATAAGAGTTTGAAACACTATAGAAAACCAGAATATATTAAATAAAAATCAGCAGCTGTTATTAAACCCCCACCTCTGCATAGCTCATACAAATTTAAGGAACAGTTTAGAGTCACAGCCCCAAGATTTTATAGCAATTACATGCTGAGCTACGATCTCAAAAGAAATTCAACTATGAAAATAATATTCGCTATCATAAATAGAAACTTCAGGTAATAATTCTGAAGATTGCTACTCTAGATCCCACCTATAAATAACCACTTTGTCATTTACTGGGGAAGAAAAAAAAGTTGGCTCTAAGCCCTCTATTTACTGCCTACACATTCTTATTATCTTTCAGGTGAACCCTCAAATTTTCCTATAATGGAAAACTGCAATCTCCATTAAGCCTACCAAAACTCACATTACATCTGTCATGTAATCTTTTTTGTTATATTTTGATCCTTCTTCAAAATTAAAAGCAAGAACAAATAATTTAATCAGAGATTACCTGAATCTCTACCTGTCTCACTCTGGGAGACAAAGATTGACTATGAAATCTATGTGCTTCTAAATAAGCAACTTACAAAAAAAAACACTTAGAAAATATTATTTCTACGAAGGTACCTTAACAAAACGAAAAAAACCCCACTAAGTTTTTTCTTCACAAAACACAGTATGTAAAGGTAAATCATGGGCATCATAACAGCTATGCTGGTAAAAACATACAGTCCATGAGGCAATGGAAGTAGAGGCTGTCAAGAATCATATCATACATGAAGAAACACACAAATGGCACAAAAACAGCATCAAGAAACCTTGGTTACAGAGGTGCTGACCTTTTAAAGGAAATGATCCATCAACAAGTTGAGATTCAGAAAAAAAAAAGGCCAAAAAAACCCCATAGGTCAACAATGTCAGTAATCTGCGTCTCATGGAGCAGCCATAATTTGGGACAAAAATAGTTTTTCTATTATAATCTCTACTCCTCAGTGCTTTTGTACAAATTTAATTCCATTAATAGTACAAAAGGGTCCTTAGAGGGTAAAAACTGAGGAAGCATGCATCATATCTCCACCTCAATCCACAACACACCATTATTCTCACCACCCTTCAGCTCCATTCAGTTCATAGAACAGCCCAAGTCCATTATGATTTGTTTGTCATTTAATCCCCAGTGGATCTCTCCTTCAAGCCATTCTGTCTTTTCCCCTTGAACAAACACAACTGTTGCATCTACAACTTTCTCCAGCAAGGAGCTCCACAGTTTGTGAATTATTACAATACCCTCTAAGATTTGTTTACTCACTGCTTAGAAAAAATTGCTTAAAAATGTTTTAAAGTAAATCAACAAATATTGCTCTTAAATAAAAGAAAAGCCCAATACTACTTACTATTTACAACAGGACAGTTTTCATCCTTAGGATCTTGAAGTCTCGACAGGGCCAAGACAGCTTGAATTCTCACATTTGAAAATTTATCTTTAAGTCTAATCAGCATAGCTTCATTAATTTTATCAAATAAATCATCATCAATCTGGGCATTCTCTGGCATACTTCCCAAAATCTTATTAACAAGCTGGCATGCTCGAAACCTGACTGCATGGCTGTTCGCATTGTGAGACTTAGG
>NW_010175295.1:64433-66267 GCF_000695765.1 Mesitornis unicolor
AAAAAAAAGTATTCTTATACTCATACTTTTCTCATTTCCAATGTAAGTCTACTAATACACACATGTAATTAATATTCTATGCAGTATATGAAATACGCACGTCTGTATTTCAAAAGTTTTTCCTATTTAAGTTAATTTTTAAGATTAAGAAGTCACAGAACTGGAAAATAATTATGGTCTTACTTTTATCAGTGGCACTTCACATAATTAGCAATGCCTTCACAAAGGAAGAAACATGCTTACCACTACAGTACATTAGCTAACTTACCCCTCTGTCTCCATAAAACATTAGAAGAAGGAAAAAAACATAATAGCAATTATGAATCCTGATCTTGGCCTGATCAATAAATTTTTCGATATCACAACACTAGTTTAAGAAAATTTAATTCTACTTGTGTTATCATGCTATTGGAACTGTTGATCTTCTTTCTATATAACACTTGCAACAAGCAGACAGGAATAATGCATATGCTGAGCATACTTGTATGAAAGACTTCTTTATATTTTTACTTACAAAAGAAACAGTATAAGTTCATTTCCACAACACTGTCACAGTTTCTGAGTTATAAATGCACCTATAGCAAAGCCACACACACACATCTGACAGAAAAAGAAGAAAACAGTTCATATTTTCTCACAGGCCTAACTTTTGAAATCCAGTTGTTGGGTTACTGGGGTGTTGTGGTGAACTTTTTGAGTTTCAAAGACATGGTGTTAGCTTCTTAAGAACTAGCTTTGCCTTGCTATCACTTTTTATGTTCTACATTGCAGGTATCTCAAGAGCCAGCATGTTTTCCCCGCTGCATGAAGTTTCCATTCATTTTGTTAAAGATTTAATAATAAGTGTTACTGTACCTCAAGCAGAAATTTAAACACATAATTCAGAAGCAAACTATCTTCTTCCTCACTGTCATCCTCTTTCTCCATTTGATAAAACGAAGTAACAAATTTAGCCACAAAATTGATCACTTGTTCCACTGCTGGTTCCCGTTTGTAGATTATCATAGCATACTTAAGGAAATGAATGAATTTTTCATTAAAATCTTCCTTAGCTTCCAACTGAAAAAAAAAATCAAACCACAACAAAAGATAACTACTGGGTTCATCTTTCAAAAGCAGTACCACAGAAAAATAAAATAAACGGTTGTATAATTGACAGCTTCCATTTAAATTTTTAAAGTGCTAACGCCAGCAGTTCGAATACACCCGCCGTAGCACACTCTTCACTGGATTTTTTGCTTTAACTCCACAGCCTTGATCGCTCTGCTCCGTTCTGGAGTTTGCATTTACCTCCTAACAGGTCTCAGGACGGCAATCGACACCCTCATCCATTACTACCATGTGCCACACCGACTTCTCGGGTATCCAAACACTTTCCAGCAACACCATTAATACCTGCCGTGGGCCGTTCTTGCACCCATGTTCGCAGGAAACAACTGTTTACTATAGTTTAGCGTGCGGCTTGGGGTTTTGTCTTTATTTTAAGTCGCAGGACTCTTCTTAGCCATACCGGCCCCAATACTTGTTTTAGAGGGCACAAGGTCAAAGAGGCCCCCTGCCTCCTGAAGGAAAAGCAGAGCAGTTGCTGAGCGCCCCCATGTTCCCGTCAGACCGGCGGATCACCGCTTCCCCCAGTCGCCGGCACGCCCCAAGGGCGGGCATACCTGATCGTAGGTTTTCTTCAAAGCCACAACAAGCTTCGCCTGGTTCTGGTGAGGCTTCTGGGCCAGCTGAAAGGCTTCTTTGATTTGCAGAAGCTTCTTTTTCGCTCCCATGGCTGCAGAGAAATGGGGCCGTCACGGCGCGACTCCCGTAGCGCAGAGGCACTCCAGGA
>NW_010175296.1:0-13543 GCF_000695765.1 Mesitornis unicolor
TTCAACAGACAAGGCTGAAGTAGCTCCCTGGCACCCTGCAGTTTTGCAAATGAAAACATGGACTGGTTTTGCTGTGCATTGGCTTAAATAAATTTGAGATCAACCGAAGCTTAGCTGCATTATTTTTGTATTTTCTTAGTCTCAAGTCACATTGTGAATAGCTGTGATTGTTACAGAACAGTAAGTCCTTACTTCTAGGAGTAAATAGATTTCTTATAGTGGAAACTTGTCTGAATGTAAAAGAAGTAGTAACTATACACATCTTTTCAAGCCTTTCCTTCTTGCAGCTAATGTTCAGCTTCTTTTTCCTATAGCAGCTAAAATGCTCCTCTTTGTTATTCTGCTGCATTTCTTATAACCAATGTTCTTAATTTGCATAAATAATGAACTGCACTGTTGCATTTTTGTTATTATATTTACCTTTGAATCTTCAAAAAAAAATCCTTTCTCTGAGCTGCTCTGTGTGTGCCTGTGTAGGTGTGAGGTGGCCATGCTTTTGTGTTCAGTTATCTACAGGTCTTAGCTCCTAGATACTCACTTGCACTCAGTGGGAACTGAACTCTGCAAGCATTTTGCTGTAAATGTATGGCACTTGGAAGAACGTTTTGTGGGTTTTTTTTCTTTTTTTTTTTTTCCTGAAGCTGACAGGAATCTGCCTGTTTAAAAGGTAGTCGGTACTGTTTACCACAGACATTACCAGTCAAGGCTGAGAAGAGTGTACTGTGTGATCATGAGGATATTGCATAATCAGACAGGTTGGCCGTGGGCACAGATGACTCCTCAGCTGCCCCGAAGCTGGCAAAGTGTATTCCTAAAGGTGAAGGCTCTGTCCACAGAATAAAAGCTGGCACGGGCTTTCAGGCCTGTCCAAATGGGGAACTCACAGCTGTGAGTGTTTGGGGAACTTGTGTTTGGGGAACTCACAGCTAGTAAAATCTAGACTCCCTTCAATGCCTGCCCAAACACCTTTGTGGCTTAGTGAGATTTGTGTTTACACTTGCTGGTGTGTCCCTGCTTGTAAGTCATATCTCCTGCTCATTGACTTTGGCTTCTGCTTTTCTGATTAATGATACTAGACCAATTTATAAATTTGCTTCTGAGATGAGAATAGCTAATTTTGCTTGAGTTTATTTTGAAGAAAACATTGCTTCTGTGGCCACTGAGGTGTTGATTGCTTCTCTTGATACTGTTGGAGAGAAAAAAAAGCAATTCAAGAAAGTCATCAGCTGCTTCACATTTATAACTTTTCCTTCCCTGTCTTCTCCGCTTGTGTAAGTGCTTCTGCTGGCTTTAAACAGACCTCATTGTGGACCTAAATTTCCTCTACTGTTTTGGAGACAGAACTGTCATTCACGAAGTCTTAGGTCTGTAGGTGTTCTGCTGACATGATAAATCATGCAAGTAATCCTAGGGGCTTTCATGCTGCACTGCTCACGTGACTAATGAGAGGAAGTATACAACAGCATCTAAGTAGAAGCCCATAGAAGCAGATCGACTGGGAGACAAAGCCTCAGCAGAGATCATCTTTTGGCATTCAGCTGGCTTTCTTCACCTCTGTGTAGAAGACAAAGTGGGGTACCCAACCTAAGGCTTCTTGTTTCTCATGCCATACCCCTGTGTCCTCCCATAAATTCTGCAGGGCTGTAAAATGCTTCCCACGCTGCAGCTGCAGGAGGGCTGGGAGAGCACTGGCCCACAGCTGGCAGAAGTGAGCTCTGATACAAGGGATATCTGTTGCACTTGTTTAGTCATGCTTGCTGTGCAGTTCAGATGTTCTTTTTACAAGTACCCCATGCCTTCTTGCAATGTGTTTTACTGTCTTCAAGTGACAGTTATAATAGGCAGTATAGTATCCAGCATATTTGAATGGGCCAGCTTTGCAGTCCTGGATGCTAGTTTTATAGATGATTTTTTCCTTACACAGCTGAAGATATGAACCAGTTGGCAAGCCAGGGTGTGTGTGTGTTGTGTGTGCTGACCACAGGCGGGCACTTTAACTGTTTCTTAATTTTTTGAGATTGCCACAAATTAATATCATGAGACTAGTAACAGCTTAGTTGTATTTATGTAGGCACGAATTTGTTTTGCAAAAATATGTCTGTGCCTAAAATCCATTTAATCTAATAAGAAATTAAATTTTATTTTTGTATAATATGGATGTGACAGGCAGAACATGTGAAAAGTATTTTTTGGGCCTGTTCATTAAGTTAAATTGCCTGTAGATGCTTAAGGGCTTGCTCCTAAATGTAAGCAACTTAAAAATGAATTTGAACACTGAAGTTAAAAATAATTGACTTGCTGTCTGCCTGCACTGGGGAGTCTATTTTTGTCTTTATTCAGTAGCTCACGCACAGGCAGTTCTAGGGGATGTTACAGGCCTCCTCTGTAGCAATCTAGCCCCTGGATTTGTGTCCTAAATAATTTTGATTTGGTTAGCAGCCCTGTCTAAAGAGTCACATTTCTCCCTGATGTACAGATGTTTCTAATCAAGTGGATAGGGAAGGAATAAGAAAGTTTATTCTGAACTTTAAACATGATTTAAGCTCACTCTTTGAATAGCAACATGATTTCACTGTCACTTCCACAACTGCCCTGAAATTCAAGGAAGGCGCAAACTTGAAAACTTTAATTACTTGACTCTCCTTCATACTTATGGTTTGTAGCTTTTCACAGCACTACTGAAAATAAACTCTATGAACAGTTCATTTTAAATAGTTTTATCTATAAACATCAGTTTGAAGCCAGCAAAGACTGATTAATGTATCTCTTGAAAAGATGTGCCACTATCTGGAAATAGTTATTTAGAGTTTGTATGCTCTGCATGCTTTGTTGAATTGAAGCTGTACAGGCTGAATGTATTTTCTCTTTCATTCTCAGATATGTATATTTAAAGCTGTGTAAATCTTACATTTAGAGCATGACATAAGCAAGAACACATTTTAAATATTTGTATGTGTTATATATATATATATTTATGTGAACTCTATCCATGTAAAGCAAGCAATGCAGTGTGGAGACATGACTGCTTATCTTTTCAGGATATTCTGTTATTTTCCATGTTTACAAGAGGGTTCTGGCTTTGTAATCCGAAAGCAATCCACCCCAGTTAGAAATCTGAGATTATTTCTTTGTGTTTCTTGGATAATACTTCCTGTTGAGATAAGCACATGGCTGAGGATCTGGACATTGGTCCTGATCAAACTGCCTGCTTGGGAAACCCTTTTGGGATTTTGTTTCAACAGCTACTTGAATTGTGGGGGTTTTCTCTTTCCTTTTGCTTGCAGGGATTTAGCTGCCTCTAACTAGCTCTGCCTGCCAAATCAGAGGATAGCATTCCTACCTGGTTTCTGCAGGCTGGATTTTGCAACATTCCCAGTCTGCCCATCAGTAATTCTTTTTTAAGACAGAGACCCATCCTAACAGTCAAATTTTTGAGGTGCTAAAGGGCTCCTTCAAAGTGCAGTGCTCAGCTTTCCTGCTTGCCTGAGGCCCAGTCCTGTGCCCTTGAAGCAGATGGGTGTTTTGATATTGCCTCTGTTGCCTGTAGGGTCTATGCTGTAATGGGAACCTGACATTGACAGGAGCATGCAACTTCCTCCCCTTCCCCCCGCCCCCACCGTAATTTACCACTGTTTCAATTTACATGCTGGAAATAACAAGGTTGCATGACCTTCCCTTCTCCATGCACATACACACTTCTATATTCAGTGTTTTGACAAGGGATGACTTGTGTGAGGAAGTGAGCAGAACTTCCCTCTGTTTTTTTCATTTGCCAGTCGTACTGCCCAGGTGCTTCCAAGTGCATTCCCAGCAGCAGCAACAATTGAGAATATAGACAGCTTTCTTCCAAAATAGCATTGGTGATTAATCACATGAGAATATCTGTTTTGCCAGATGCAGTTTGCAATGCATCTAAATATGAAATGGGATTATTTAAGTCTTTGCAGGGGAAAGAAAATCAAGAAACATGGATTAAACTATTGTTTTCAGACAACCTGGAAACCATTTCCTTCATTTATATATGTAGGCATCTCCTTATCTGTAATTTACATAAGGTTTCCACTCTAGTGTGTATTAGTAGTGTGTTTTGATTGCATTCTGGTAGCAGTTGTAATTATTTATTTGATTGCAAGCATTTATTTTGTCCACAAATATATATCCCTTCTATGACTGTGTAATGCTCTGGAATACCATAGGTATATTGTTGCTCTCACAGCAATATCAGCAATGAGATACATATCTAGATAGAACGCATCACAGTCATTACCTTAATAAAAAGTGAGTCATGTACACCAGCACTTTCATTCTTAAAAAAGTTCAGTAAACTGATGTATCAGTGTATCAATGGATAGAGCACACTGTGGGAGACAGATCTGTTGCTGTATAGCCAAATAGTCTCCAGCATCTCCCCTGAAGCTCTGTGCTTAATTTAGCATTTATGCATGAGTTCACTAATGAACATTTTAAGCATGTTTGCATGGTGTATGTTTACACCACGTTTTAACAAAAACTATAAATGTTCAACTATTGTAAAGTCTATTCTGACTTAACAAAGTTTTAGATTCAAAATGAGACTGTTAGCTAAATATACCAATTTGTTCTGGAAGGCTGACAGCAAACCTGACTGTTTTATAGCTAGTATGTGATGCTCCTGTAGCTATTGAGAAAAGGTAGCAACTGATACCACAAACTGCTTGAAAAACCAGCATACAAGCTAAGGTCTCTGAGGAGCAATTTATGACTCAGAAAAACTTTCATGTGGTATCTTGAAAAATGTATGCATGCTCTGGGGAAATAAGTGGGAAAGTTGAAACTCTACAAGCTGTCAGCACCACATCATGCACCTCTATGCAGGAGATCATCCACAGGTGAGTCAGAAAGAATTTGGGAAGTACTGCATCTGTGGGATCTCGTGTTTCAAATAGATTTTTCTCACTTGCAGGGAAGAAGCGGCCACTTCAGGGACATGTAAGGAACATCCAAAAATGTCATACTCTGATAAAGATGTGTCTGCTTTTCTGTGTACACTTGGCCTCTCAGGCATTTAGCCAAGCTAAATTCCTGACAAAAATAAAACCCTGAAATCTTCAGTGTAGATTGGTCTGTATATTTTCTCTAACATTCTGAAAATATGTCACTAATACTGATTTTTTAAACACACACAAACACACACACACCCCCACCCCCCATGCTTTCTGACAAGAATATTTGTCAGTTTTTTAGTGGTTATCTGTGTGCATGTGTGTGCACTTCCATTTTGTGAAAGAGCATTTGGAAGCTGAACAGAGGAAGGGAATCTGATTTGTGACAGGTGAATAGGAACTCAATTAGGTTTTGGTACAGCTGTCCAAAACATTCAGTCTGCCTTGTGAGGACAGGCCACATACATGCTGACTGCATTCTGTTTTCTTCTCAGCTTTCATGTTTGCCAGTTCACTGTGCGAGGCTGATGGAGAACAATTAATTCTACTGTACTTCTGCTGTATTGAAAGATGTATAACCATGGGAAACGTACCAGCTCCAGACAGTAGACATTTTGATTCCTTCCATCAGTGATCATAATCTGCCATCAAACACATTTTCACAGAATCAGCCACCCATTAGATTTTTTCAGTATTGTTTTTTAAAAACAACATTTATGTTTATAGCAGTCTTTTTCATTAATTATTTTGAAGTACAATGTTTTATGACCAGCTGCTCTCAAGCATTGGTGCTTAAGAATCCAATACAGCATATTCAGGCAGCAGACAACTGTTATAAAAGGAACTTTGTAGTTCCTGCAGGGTATCTTACTGACACATGTTGCTTCCTTCATCCTAGAAGCAGATAGCTTCTTCCACTTTGTGTATGAAAATGAAGTATCCGCAATTTCTGCTGGCTCCTTTGAGCCTCTCCCTGTATTACTGCCACCTTTTGCCAATGTTTTAGAGTTGGGAGAGAGCAAGCTTCCAAGAGAGGGATCCAAGAGAGGGATCGTGCTGTTGAATGGGCATTGTTTCACAATGCGCTGATGAGTGTCATTTCTGTCATTCGTGGGAGAATAATAGCAGTATCACATTCTTGCTAGTTTTCAACAAATGTGTTCCTGGAGGTGGTGGAGATTAACGCTGCAGTGCCTGTTGTTTGATCTGCAGTGCTGAAATCAAAAGCTTTGCCACAGCTGCTTCAGCAGGCAGCGAGGCAGGGTCCTTGGAGACCTTCAGCTGGATCCAGTCTCCGTGCATCACTGGCCAAGAGCAGAAGTTTATCAGCGCTGGTCACCTGTTTATTTATGACAGCTGGTTGTTGCCAGTGGTCCCTTGCAGGTCACACATGTTTAAATTTAATCAGAGAGAGCTCCTGCTCTTGTTTTTGCTTCTTACCTAAGTGTTTTGCTGAGCCCTACATACATTTAGGGAGGTTTTAACTGATGTTTTCTGTTCTGTGTTGTGTCAGAAAGCTAAAGCACCATGAACAAAGTGATCCTAAACATTCCGGACAAATCATCTATCTGATAGTTTTTTGGACGTATCCAAAATTCTGATTTATGTGAGGGTATTTTTCTGTACTGAAGTTAGTGGCAAAAATTGCACTGACTCACTTCCACAAGAACAGCCCCTGAAGCTGTTGTAGTCCCACCTAAATTGCATTGGAAAGTGGTTTAGCACTTTGGGTTATTTCAGTGAACATTTTGAAATAATATTTCTTCCTTGACATCTGGTAAATTGCATAGCTGAAAAGTTTCAGTATGTGTGTGTACGCTAGTAGGCAACACTTTTGTATTCCTTTTTAAACCAGGTTTTTTTGGCCTACTTCATACACATTCAATAAATATCCTTCTAAAAAGTAGTAATACTTTAATAGTGTTATGAAAATAAGATGGAATATTAATAAAGTGCAAATTTCTTTTAGTAGACGTGTGATACTTTCCTATTAACAGTGAGCTGAAGATTACAGTGGAAAGGAGTACATGGTAAAATTTCTGTATTTGATGATCAAACCTTTTTGAGATTCCGTTTATTACGCAGTTTGAATTTAAAACAAACCGAAACAACAACAAAAAAAACCCACAATAAAGTTTATTGAGTGAAAATTTTCCAGATGAAGGGAAGATTTTTCACCAGGTTGAAGTTGTAAACTCTCAGGTGATTAGTATATTTTTAAAAAACACAATTAGATAAGAAAGGTAATACCTTTCCAAGAGCTGATTGGATCTTTTGCTGAAGATTAAGGTACTGGTATTGAGCTGGTAAATATGTATTTCTAAAGATTTTGGGGCCAAACTTAGGCATAAACCTTAGTGAAAGTATCTACATTTGAGAACAAAGATACATCTGAAACACACAACATATAAGAGAATAGTAGCTTTTCTAGGCATCTTTTCTAAACATTTTTGCTGGGAACTTCTGAATGGATATGGAGATGTAGACATTTGGATCTTTTTAGTTTGTCCTGTTTCCTGTTACTTTGTAGGAGAAACCTACCTGGTTTTTGCTAAAAAAAAAAAAAGAAAACCAAGAATGGTCTTCAGGTCTGCTGGCTGTGTACCATAAAGTTATACTAAGCATCTTGACTTTCAGGTAATTTATTGCTGCCATGTGTTGTATGATTCAAGTAGATCTCTGGTGAGTAGCTGGTACCAGACTTGTGACACGCTTTTTCTTTTGCAAGACTTGCTGTGTCATACAGGCCCTTATAGGAGACACAAACCACTTCCTCTATACTTCACAGTGATTGTGGGTATACCTTCAATAAACCAGCAACGACATAAAACCTAAAATTGTGGTAAATGGGGAGTTTTTTCTCTGGCTTGGAGCCAGATTTTCAATCCTTTAATTTATTTGGGATTTTCTTTTGGCAGGATGGGATGTTCTGCTATGCCTGTGAAAATGTCTTACTTTATTGACAAGTTATGAAAGTTAAGAGAAACATCCAGTTAGGTTTATATTCAGAGGAGTCTTCAGAAGATGCATAGCAAGGGAGATGAATAGATGTAGTCCATTTACAAATGCAAATTAAATATAAACCTTCTTCAGATTTTTAACTGTAACTGGTCATACTTTTCATTTTCAATTCTGACCTCTTTTCATGTGTAATACCTGTTTTAGGAGGCTAATTCTGTACTTTTGAAAATGTCCAGACATGGAATGATGAATAATCTCATTGGAGGTGCAGGCAGGATCAATACTTTTGCTCCTACTGGTGATTTGCAATAGTGATTATGCACACAGTGTTTCTGATTGTATCCACTGACTCTGAGGTTTAAATATGTATGGAAAGCTATATTCATGGTCTAATGCTGTCTTAACTGCACATATGTTCTGAACTCTTGGTCCCAGGAGACCCCTCAAATGAAAAATTTGGTGGTGTCTTTTAATCTCACTGTTACTGGGAGTTCGGAAGAAGTTTCTTCCATACCTCAGAGTTGCCACTGTTTCTTAAACTGACATTATGAGGTAGTTACTAATAGTAGACATCAGTAAAAGGAAAAAAGATACTGATAAACCCCCAATACTTTTATTTAAACTTCCTCTATGTTCAGAGGCATTTGCTTTCTCTACATCTCTGAGCTCAATATTTACATTAATAATACAGAAAAAATATTGACTGCTGTACTGTGGTACTAATTTAATAAATATCCTTGAAATTAATCTATCTAACTTTTAGACATTACTCTGGACACTATGGAGGCTCTCCTGACCATGCTCCAATGTGTGACGACCTTTTGTCTCTCTTAATTTAAGCTTTCCATCTTTACAGTGTCTCTTAATCAATTAATCTGCTATAGTGGTTTAATGGCAGATGAACTCTAAAATGCCGATATATCTCCACCACTTTGCACTTCTGTTTTTCTCAGCATGGATCTAGCAAAAGGGATCTTGTTCCTATATTTAATATTAGTTTCTTTTCAGATTTTGTTACAAGTTTCTTCAGTGACAAAACATTGACGCTTTAAACAATGGTTTATTTTGAATATTTATTGCAAATTTTATGGCTTTTTTTTTCCCAAATGCCATATAACATTTAGTAACCCGGCTAGCAGATAATTACAACAATCCATGTAACATACAGAGAACTGTGCAAAGATTGAATGAAAAATGGTATAGCTGTCCTGTGTTATTTAACACAGATAAAACACAGGCAAACAGTACCAATTTTCTTGAATATAAGGCATTTACTGGAACACTGGCATGCTGGTATAGAAGTAGAAGAAACAGATTTAGAGCTTTTATTTATGCAGAAAATAATATTGATTCATAACTAGGATAGGTACTATGCAGGCAGATGTTTGGGGAGCTTCGTTTTTCTTTATATATAGAACAGTTTATGTGTAGCCTGAGGTCAATATTGTGATTTTTTGTTTGCTCATTTCTTTCAGGTTGCAATTTTCAAATTGATTTTATGTACATTTTCCTGAAATGTAGTTTCCTTCCTTACATTTCTTGCCAGGGTATTGTTCTCTTATGGATCTATAGTTCTGGTATTTTTCTTAAGAAGAATAAAGTATCTTTCTTTGTTCTTTTTGCTTTGTGGATAGTGCCTGCTTTAGTGTAGTATATTATATTTCTGTCCTCACTGTACGTCAGAAAGTTCTTTCGCTTTAGTGAGCAGGAGCCTCCATCATCCCTGAACTTTGACAAGCTATGATCTGTTGGTCTCCATCCTCCCCAACACGGATTTCATTGTTTTTAAGTTCATTTGGTGTTGGAAATGTGTACGTTTACTTGTCATTGTCATTTCATTCACTGCTCACTATGAGGTCATATTGGTGGGTGAATTTAGGGTGGGGAGCATTTACACAGTGCTATCAGTGTTATAATGAAATCTGAATCACAGCCCTTTGCAATATGCCACCCTTGTTGGTGTCAGCTTAAGTCACAGTTGCATGTGCAGGTACTTTAGTTTGCATACTTCAAAAATCTTTTGCAGTTCCATTTTAATTTGAAAGAAAAATGGCCAAAGTGTCTCCGGGCAATTTTCACACAGAAATTTTTCCCAGTGTAATTTTTTGGGAAGAAGTGTCGTGCTTTAATTGTCTTGATGATTATTCCTACTCAGGGGAATGAGTCAAAAGCATCCTACTGAGTGGAAAAATAATGCAGAAAACAGGGATATGGAAGAGACTTCCTGCAAATCTCTTTCTCTTGCATTAATTTGTTAATGCACCATTGTTGCAGCCTTGAAATACAAGTCTTTAGCATCAATACAGAGAAATCTTTTGAGTTTTTCTTCTTCTAACAGCATTATTACTTTTCTCCTAGTGAATTTTTAGCTTTGTAAATCTGAGTTCTTTAACACTGTCTGTCCAAGAAACGTGTTGTGTCATATAGGTCTTAATAGCACTAATAGCAACAGGATGGTTTGTAAATAACAAAGAGGTGCTAGATCAGGCCTGCCTCAGCCATGATGTATCTTTGACCACCAATTTCTCTAGCATAGATACACCTATACTGTGGGCTCTCACTTCCTTAAGCACCATCAGCATCTTCCACGGCAACTCGATTTTTCTGCTACAAATGCCTATGGATGACTAACGCCTTGTTAGTTTCTGTAATTCCCCCACTATAACTATCTTAATACGATGTTTTAATGTGACCTATTGTTCCCTCTGGTTTAATTATATTCATTTACTCTATATCAAAATACAGAGAAATACCATGAACAGCAATAGCTAAATCTTGTCCTCAGCAGTTGCTGCATCTCTGCAGGCATTTTTCTTAACATTTTTGTTCAGTTTAGAGCCACTTCTGTTCACGTTATAATTCATAGCTTGGTGTTGAAGATACAGCTCAGAGACACAGACACTCAGTTAATGAAAGACACACTTCTGGCCATCAAATGTCGCTGTATTTCCCAGAGAAGCCTTTGAAGGATACAGTAAGTAGGAACCAAATAATTTTTTTAACTGGTCGCATGTTGTAAGATTGTCCTAAAAATAAGAAATGTCCACGTACCAAAGACAAGTTATTACAGTTACAGTCAACAGCACTCCTGATAACTAGATAATGTTGCTTTTTATAGAACCAAAGACAATTTCATGTGAACTGAGCAGTAATAAACTGCTCTTTCAGTACTTCTCTTAACAGCATATGTCTTAATTGTAAAGCAAACTGTGACTAACACTGTTCTGCAGACTGTGGAGTAGTTGTCTGTCAAATCAGATTTTATGTACTGTAAAATACTTGACTAGCCTTTGGACAACCACGTTATATTGTTACGGTGCTGCACAGGGAAGAAATTTCACAGATGCCTGTATGAATGACTCTTCTTCACTAGCCTTAAACTCTAACATGCTGGGATTGGGATACACACAATTTTTGTTAATCCTTGTGCAAAAGAAGATTAATTTATCATGATGGTAATATACTGAATCACTGCATCAAAGTCTGAGCACCTGCCCAATCTCTGAAAGCATATGAGAAGCAGGGAGATACCAGGAGAGTCCACCTTACCTCTCTTTTCAAGAAAAGCTACATGAACATACAGGGCTTTTGCCACCTCGCTGGCAGACACATTTCCTGTGGTCCCTACCATCTGTGATGATGGCCAGTAAGCCCACTATAATGACACACCTTTTATTGGGTTTCATGTTAAAGATGCTACTTAGAAGCTTCTTTGGGCAAATGCAGTTCTATTTGACACACGTCTCAAACCCAGACATTCAAAAATTGTGAGTTTTCAGGAAGAAAAAAAATCAATTTTTTGACTCAATATAAAAATATTTATTTGTAACTGTCTTCTAACTTTGAACTTCCCTAGATAGTGTTTTCCTGGTTGTTTGAAAGACAATTAAAACACAAGCTGAGATTCTAGTGTGATCCTATAAACGTAAGACCTGATGCATTAAAGCAAACAGACTAAAATTTGTGGCACTCACAATTAGACATAAAGATGTCAGAATTATCCAAAGAGACAAGCAGGAGGGAAAGGTGTGACTTCTGCTAACATTAGGGCATTATTTCTGCTGAGAAAGGCTGTTGTCTGTGTACAGTTAAAAGGAATAAACACCTGAAAAACACAATCCCATTTCACTCTAGATACTTGGCCCATAACTTCAGGACTAAAGGATTTAAAGAAATTATTAAATGTGATGACTTAGGGTACTTTGATATATTGGCTAAAGCTTTCCTTATGTGAACGATGCTGTAGAAGCAGAGCTCAGCTGTGGAGTCTATCCCTCCATCCATAAGCAGTGAATTTCCATATGTTTGCTTTCAGGAGTCTGGTTTTAGCTTTTTGATATGTTGTCTTTAAAGCTAAGAGAAAGATTTGGTTTCTTATTAAGCTGATCCCGCAGCATGATGCCTTATCCCTCCTTATGGTCAGTGGTTGTAAGAAACGCTTTAATATTTAGAATAGTAATGACTAATGACTACAGCAACAATAATGTCTATCTCTGAGGTTTTCTTAATTCTTTTTAAACTAATTGGGTGATATCAACTCCAATCTGGCAGGCTAGGATCTGAATTAATTTTTGTAAAAAGAAGAATGAATATCATGCTTGGATTTAGAAATATTTTTTAACCTTTCAATGTATAACATTATTACTGTGCGTTTCTGGCACATCTTATATGTTGTTATCAACAATATATGTGTTGTTATCAACATAAAATATATATTGCATCAAAGCTTATCTTACAAGGCAGTGGGCTCTTTGCTGTTGTCCAACTAAACACTTAAATACCTGCTCCATGTTGGCAACTTGGATGCACAAATGTGGGCACACATTTAAATGCTCTGTTGAATCATAGCACAGTGCTCTGCAGGATCAGTTTCTAATACACAAGTACATTTTGCAGAGAGCATTAGTGTCACACAGAGGGTACCTATGCACAGGCGGTTGTGTGAAGCTGCCAGCTTTGGCTTTGAGAAGGCATGTATAAAAATTGACATGTTTGCCTGCAACATCTGAACACCAGTAGTTTATTAGACTGCTACGATCACTGTTGAGCTGAAGGGTAAACAACAGCTCTGAAGTCAATGGCATAACTTGCTTAAGTCAGCATTTCATCTGAAGTGTGTTAAGCAGTCTGCTGAAGTGCTGCTTTATGCCCTCTCACTACAAGCTCTGTCTTTACCAAGGAATTAGTAAGCAGCTTTTGTGGAATGACTATGAATTTTTTTCTTATGCAGCAAAAACTGTGGCTATTTTTTGAGCCGAATAAATAATTCACAGGGAATAATTCATTAACTGAGTTCATCCTCTTATTTTCTTTTGTATGTGTTCCTCGTGCATGCATTAATGACTAGCTAGGAATTGAATGAAAGCGAACCCCTCTGAATTTTGAGTATATTTGTGTTCACTTGGTAACACTTTGACATTATAGCTGGAGATGTTTTGTGTAAGAAACTGCTTCATTGCTTCACCTAGTTTCTACTCTTTCAGGTAGTAGACAAATATACTTTCTCATTAGACTGGTCCATAAGCGTGGCTTTCATTCCACAATAGCTACATGTATTAGCATTTCCAGTGTGAAAATCTGTGTCAGCTATGTCATGCTTATATTGCAGTGAAGCCCTCACCTCCCAGCCCCTGAGGAATACCAGCTATTAAAGTCCTGCT
>NW_010175296.1:13574-17217 GCF_000695765.1 Mesitornis unicolor
CTTTCATCAATCTGCAAAGTTAAATTTATCTGTGTAAATTTATTTGTGCTGTGCTTCAGTTTCCATGAAATATTCACAAGACTTTGATATTCACAGTCTGTCAGCTTTAGCAACAATAAAACCAGTCATTCCAGTATTCAGGGAAAGCAGCCTCAAAGCGGGAACAAGCAGTTTTGAAGTAACTCCATTTCAGTTGGGTGAAAAGACTCAAGACAAAAAGAGCTTTGTTAAATCTGGTCTGTCTCAAGTCTGTGGGTCTGGCAGAGTGTTCCCTACAGGCGGTTTGAGAGCTTCTCTTCTAGCTATTCTGTTCTATTCTAGTTCTAGCTTAAACTAGAATATACTGCAGCTAAACTCACAGGCTCCTCACCTGTTAGGGCTGCCTTTTCTGTACTGCCTTTAGTCTCAGCAGTTTTCTGCCACAGAATTCCTCAGCCGACAAGAGAAATTAAACTGGCAATAAACAAAGAGCGGAGCTAATTGCTGCCTGCTGCTTCCCAAGTGCAAAGTGGAAGAGAAGATAATATACAAGCAGCCCTGGGCTTACAAAGACTATTGTTTCCCTTGTTTGGTAGGAGCATAAAGGAGAAGGAGCCTTGCTTTATACCAGACAATCACAGGAGAAGTCAGTGACTGTTGACTTGAAATCTGTTCTCCCTCCCAGAACCCTTTGGATACTAATATGGATGGGACACATCTACCCACTGTTCCTGCCATAAGGTCAAACTTGGATCAATAGATTTCCTACAGTTGACAGTGTTGCTATCCAGCTGTTTTCCTGGAAGCACCAAAGCTTAGTCCTGACAGCCTGCTGTCCCATCTTTAAATGTAGCCTGCTGCTTCTCAAAGCTCCAGATAACTGAGTGGAGATGACGCTGATGGACTGAACTTTGTATTGAGCATGAAGACTGCTGAAGTGAAGTCTCAAGCAAAGAAAACAAAGACCATTGTTGCTATTTGATGGCTTCTGCTAAAAAGAGCAGGGGAATGAAGTGATGCATACAAAGGATATTTCAAATAAATGCACAGCTTGCTTCTGCAGCTTCCTCTAAGGAAGAGGATGGTGAAATGAAGACCTCAGAAGGGAAACTCAGAAAGAGTTTGAATTTTCCTGTTGTACTGCTCAAGAAGTTCCTTAAGTTGTCATCAGTGATGCAAATGAAACTGTACCTGATATGGCGTCTAAACAGTGAGGCACAGGTGACTATGCCAGGGCAGGACTTTGGTCTGCCTCTTTCTAGCTCAGTTTAGCTCTCATTCCCAGCAGTCCTTCTCTGTACCTTGTGAGCTTTGAGGCCGAGGGTGAGATGAACAGGCCCATATCCATGGTCCTCCTTGGACATGGGAAATTAGGGTTGGTCTATTGTGCCTCTGAAGACTGAGGAGGGATCTTCTGCTTCTTCATGGTATCTCCAACAACTAGCTCCAAAGACAGGGTTATATTTGGTCTGCTGCAGGGTGTGAAGCAGACAGACCCAGGTACCCAATAAAAGTTACTCTCTCTCGCTCTTCATGACACATAGTGAACATTCTCTATGGAGTGAGTCTCACCCTATGAGGTTGTAGGAAGCAGCTTTTTGCTTTCAAGGCAAAAAGAACACAACCTTTGCTTACACCAAGGGCAAGTTCATTGGAAAGGGGAGAAAAGCAGTATGTCGTGCCTTCCAATAAGATGAGTGATAGGAAACTACAATGTCTAGGAAGCTCCTCCTGTTGCGCAGCCTAGGCATTGCTGCTTTAACATTCGCTGGCCAGAACACTCTTATTCGCTCCCATCATCCTGCGCTTTGCTTTTCTTGACAGCAGATGGGAAGCAGGACAGAAAAGACACTTTGAAAAAGAGCAATTACATCCTTATCTTTGCTTAATCTTGATTTTTCAGCACCTTCTTTCTTAATAGTTGAGTGGTTGTGCTGTGTCAAGCAGATGTTTTAAAGAAATCTATCTATGGGGATGCTTTGTTTGCAACTGGGAGTGGCTTACAACGGCAAATAAAAGTACTGTTTTCACTGGATGTGCAGACAGACCCAAGGTCATGTTAGGCAGAAAGCGTTCTCAGTTAATGAATGAGATCACAGTGCTAGCACAGCCAGATTCACAGAATCACAGAACGGTTGAGGTTGGAAGGAACTGCTGAAGATTATCTGGTCCAACTCTCCTGCTCAAGCAAGACCACCTAAAGCGAGTTGCCCAGGACCATGTCCAAACAGCTTTTTAGTAAATCCAAGGATGGGGACTCCATAAGCTCTCTTAGCAATTTGTGCCACTGCTCAGTCACCCTCGCAGTAAAAACGCTTTTGCTGATGTTCAGGAGGAATATCATGTGTTTCAGTTTGTGTCCAGACTCCCACATTAAGGCTTTGTTTCTTGGACTAAACCTGCTGGCCACAATTTACCTGTAATTAACTATAAGCAAAAGTGTTTTGATGTACCTGCATAAGCAGAAAGTGTTCGTATCTTTTCTCTTTTTTGGTGAAAGAGAAGTTGAAAGAATTATCCATCATGGTAGAGGGAGGCAGGGGGAGGGTGGCCAGATAGGCTTGGTAAGTAAAGAGTTGCTTCTCTCTATGGTCCAGTCCGTAACACCTCCAGGATGACTGGGATTCATCTGATTCCTGTCAACTACACACCAGTGAGTGCTGTTGGCACGAAACTCTCATCTCATAGAGGATTTTCTTCCTCACCTCCCAGGGATGCTTGTTTAGTTTGCATGCAATTTTGATATGCCATGGTTTGTTTTTTTCCTGGTGGTCTCAGAATAATGTGGAGAATATATGCCAGACTTCAGAAGGAGAGAGCACAGGCTTTATAGTTACGGTATGCAAACCTCCTTCACGACTTGGGCAAAATCTAGGGAAACTTTGCATGAGAGAAACACATACAATTTATCTGCAGAAATGCCAGCCAGATTCCCTCTCATTACCTCATGAAGGTCAGTAGCAAAAAGAAGTCCTCCACAAGGTGAATTAACAAAATGCTCAGGTACAGCATTAACTTTGGACAAGCAAAACGTGTGACAGTCTGCAATGTTTTCCAGGATTCAGGTATATCATGTCAGGAGGCATACAACAGACAAGAATGCATGTATGCATCCTTCATGGACTGACATTGACCTGCTGATCACAGAGGTCACCAAAGGCAATTTCCTCATGATTTCAAACTCAAAGATACAGTCCCTGAATTAGTGGATAACAAGAACAAAATTACTCTGTGTCCAGTCTGTCTCTGCTTCCCACCTGGCTACTTTTTAGCACAACAATGGTGAAATTTCTCATGCATGCCATGGCCAGATGTGCTTGATCTGGACTGCCAGAATGTGTGAAACTGGACTAGTTATTCCACTAGCATGAAACTTAAGTTAATACCAGGTTTACATGAGGGCACAAAACACCACTGAACTTGAGTGCTTTTATTAAATACGGGCTGACTTTCATTTTTGTCAAATACAGATAGCAGAAGCACTAATTAATTTTTCAAAATAATGAGCCCAGGTATATAATTTGCTTCTAGATTTTAAGCATTTTAGAAACTGGAGAGGCTTAGATCCAGATTTTGGTTGAAGGCTAGCTCTGACTGCAGTAATTCCCTTCAGAAGGCATCAGAAAGAAAACGAATATTGATAAATGAGTTTCCTAAAGGAAAG
>NW_010175296.1:17248-22991 GCF_000695765.1 Mesitornis unicolor
TGGTAAAAGAGGATGTAACCTTTTTTTCTTCTAGATCTGCCTGGAAAAATAGTGTACCATATAATAGCATAACTTAATAACCTACATTTTTCATTTTTTTAATCAACCAGAGACTTTCTGTTTCATGGAAGAAAACACAAACTACTTCCCTTTGCTTAGGAATATCATCTTAGGCATACAATATAGTAGAATAAGTTCAGTGTGCAGCTGAGCTGGCTTTCTGTTAAAAAGTGGACTGCATGCCAAAATACTTTTGACTGGATCATGGGAATGTAAAGAAGCATGCAAGAGCATATTTTTGGTATTGTTACAAACAGAAAAGCCTCTTTTAACTGTGAACCAGAATTCTGGGCAGGGGTGCCTTCTCTGTGTCAGTAAAAACATCTGTTTTTCTCCATTCTGCTTCTGCTGAAGAACATAGAGGAAATCAAGATGGGAGCGTGTTGTAATGATGAATTGGCCATGCAGGCTCCTCTTTTCAGTGTTGGCAACACCAGCAGCTGTTACTGGCTTTCTGACAAACAAAGATTTGTTATAGCAGTAGCCAATTACACTGAAAACCTGTTGCCCTAAATTGGTTTGCTTAGCTAGGGAAAGGCAGAAATTCAAGGGAAAGGAAGTGAGAGAGATAGGGCTTCTCAGTTATTTATGCCACCAATCTTGTATAAAGACACAGATAATGTGGCTGACTGACATTTATGCAACTGGCAGTAAGTACATAGATGAGTGGGACAGTTAGCACCCTGCAAGGACAAGCCCTGCTCTTATGCATCATACCTGAGCACCAACCAAAGCTCTCTGGGTACAGACTGCTTCCTCACAAATGGTGTGCATTTGCCAGTCATACCATTTGGCAGCCTTGCTGGAATTTCTTCTGTGTTCAGTGTAGGCTAATAAGGGAAAAAGCAGCTCTGCCTTTTGGAGAGTAGTAGGAAGTAAGCTTGTGTAGCCTCACAACTGTCCTCCCCATCACCTGTGGAGCCACTGACGCCCCTGACACCATCTTGCAGCTGCATCTGACACTGGCATTTCTTCACTGAAATGTAAAGAAGATGCTGTGCTGTTGTGAAGATGGCTCTGATGATGCAGTGATAACTGATGTTTCATGCTCCGAGACCTTTTTCTGTGTGAGAGGGCTTGAACACACACTGAAGGAGAAAAATACTTTGGATGAATGTGGTAATGCAAGGCCCTTTCTTGTGAGCTATGCCAGATAATAACAATTTTTCCATTTCCGCAACCTCCAGTCAGAACTCTATAATCCTACTGCAAAATAAGAAAAGGTCAGGATAGCTATAATTTTTTTTTAGTTCACTTCCTTCTGAACCTTCTAAAACTGAACTACTTTCTGAATCTCTTTTTTAGCATGGTGGCCTCCTGAAACATTGTTAGAAAAGAATGCTGGCTTTTTGTGTGCTTGCTTGTTTTAATATTGACAGTTCATTCGGATGCCTCACTTATACATGTTACCTGTTACACAGTGATCAAGTTGTTCCTGGGCAAAATCTAGAAATTCAAATGCAGGTGACATAGAACATCCCACTGATGGTACTATTTTTGGTTGCAGTTTTCATCCACATTCACCATACTGCCTCTGCAGTTTCATTGGATTAGGTCTTTACAGATATGCAGTATCTGCCAATACACAGTTTTTGATCTGAGGAATGACAAAAAACCTGATGGAAATGGGGGGAAACTCATGTATCTATCTGTAAAGGCAGGACTAGGACCACGTCTCCTGAATTTTATGTGATGGCCTTAATTGCTGAAGCACCCTAGTCCATATGAACTGCTTGCATGGCTACATAAGGTGTTATGTTACATCTCCTGAAGACCTGATGGGTCTTGCATTAAATGAAACATTATTACTTTAAGGAAAATGGGTTGAGAGAGCAAGCATAGCTGCTTTTGCCCATTTCTTTGTCTCAGAGTGGATGAGCTGCATACAGTATTGCAGAGGCAAAACAAGTTCTACCCAGGATGGTTTGGAATATGGTGCCAATAGAGTGCATTTCTGGCTGTATACCTTTCTAAAGAGCTATATAATAATGATGATATCCTCCCATGTGTTGGAGCTCAGGAATATAATTCTAGAAATTCCACCTGGGAGGTACATATTGCTTAATAGCTGAATTAATTTATATTCTCACTTTTAACAGTATCAATGCTTTGTTTTTTATATGTCTTCTGAAAAGCAGCACTTCTTGAAGAAGAAAGCACAAGGAATAATGTCTTCAACATACTTATCTTTGAAAGCAACAGCTTATTATCATTTATTGGAACTGTCAAACCTTTCCACAAGGTGCATGTGTCTTGCCCTGACTGATTTATTGCTGCTGCTGTCACTCAGCATTTATAAGGAGACTAGTTTTCTGGCATTCCAGTACCTCCTTGAGGTACCTTCCTGAATCTGAGCCTGTTACACCATGGTACTCTTTGCACTGCTGAATATGAATTGCAGCCTTTCCAGAACCTGTGAAATATTTGGGTATCTATGTAAGGATTCTCTAACCTGCAGTATTAAGGGAAAGCAGATTTATCATAAGTAGAAAATGAAGAATGAAATCTGGTGTTTTCCTTACTGCTTTTCCATCGTGATACATAGGTTGAAAAGTCTTAGAAATTATCTGAAGCTTTTGTTATCTGTCTTGAAAATAAAGCCACTTCACTAGAACTGAAGGTTTTTAATAGATGTGAGGGGGCTGAATTAAAGCTAATAGGCACATTTTATTCTTGTGTTAGTCTGTCTCTGAGCACTTGACTTTGCAGGCTTAATGTTCTTTAAGTGTAGGAGGTTGGTGGGTGAAACTTAGTGTGCATACATACCTATGCATGCAAAATGAGCAGTCTATGGTTCTTAAACCAGTGTCCTGTTCCTTTGATCCAGAGGTATTTTATATAATTCAGATGACGTTATTCTTCATCACTTATTAAAAAGTAATATTCCAATTCCAGCACTACTTCTACATTTGCGTTCATGAAAAGGGGAAAGCTTGGGCCCAAAGTAGGCATTTTTAACAAGAAAATTTTGTTGGCACTATGTTTCAGGGTGGTACAGTTGCAAATCAAATGAAGCCTTGCTGATAATTTTAACATATGAAAATTGAGCATTGAAAATAATTTACAACAGCTAGGATATGTTAGGAAGCTCCATATTTGGGTACCACATGAGCTCAAAGAAATTAATCTCACTAAGCACATTGAGAATCTGCAATTCTCTCTCGAAACATGAAGAAAACGATCCATTTTTGACATGCATGATTACAGGTGATGAAAAATAGATTGTCTCCAACAATGATGAACAAAAAGGATTGTGGAGCAACCATGATGAACCAGCTCAAAGAACTGAAAGTAGATATTCACCCAAGGAAAGTTATGCTGTCAGTCTGGTGGGATTTCAAAGACATTGCATATTCTGAATTACTTCCAAGGAACCAAACGGTTAATATGACATGTAGTGTCGTCAACTGGAGAAATTAAATGATGCCATCAAACAGAAGTATCCAGAATTTATGAACTGCAAAGCTGTTGTGTTTCTCCATGATAATGCTAGACCACATACAAGTTTGGTCACTTGTAAAAAATTGTTGCAGCTTGGATAGGATGTGTTACCAGGTCCACCAGACCTGGCACCATGACACTACTGTTTGTTACATTCTTTACAAAATGCCTTGAATGGTATTTTGTTCTTTAAACTGTTTTCTGTTGAAAAAGATAAGAACTTTTTTGAGTGCAGTATTACAAAGTTGCCTGAAAGATGGCAAAAAGTAATTGAACAAGATGGACAATATATTGTTTAATATAGTTTTTGTTTTCCATGAAAAAAATCACCTTTCATTTACCCAGAAAAAAACACAATTACTTTTGGCCAAACCAATAGCTGTTGCAGCATGGAGGTTAATCTTTTCCTTTTACAAAATTATGCTCATTTATGATGATAGAATCATAGAATAGTTTGGATTGGAAGGGACCTTTAAGGGTTATCTAGTCCAACCCCCCTGCATTAAGCAGGGACATCTTCAGCAAGATCAGGTTACCCAGAGCCCCATCCAACCTGGCCTGAATGTTTTCAGGGATGGGACATCTACCAGCTCTCTGGGCAACCTGTTCCAGTGTTCCATGTCATTGTAGAAAATATCTTCCCTATATGTAGTCTGAATCTACCATCTTTTAATTTTAAACTATTACCCCTTGTACTATTGCAACAGAACCTGCTAAAAAGATTGCCCCCATCTTTCTTATAGTTCCCCTTTAACTATTGAAAGGCTGCAATAAGATCTTCTTGGATTCTTCTCTTCTCCAGGCTGAATAACCCCAACTCTCTCAGTTTGTCCTCCTAAGAGAGGTGCTCCAACTCTCTGACCATCTTTCTGGGCCTCCTCTGGACTCACTCCAACAGGTCCACGTCCTTATGTTGGGGGCCCTAGAGCTGGACACAGGTGGGGTCTCACTAGAGCAGAGTAGGGGGGCAGAATCACCTCTCTTGACCTGCTGGCCACACTTCTTTTGATGCAGCCCAGGATGTGGTTGGCCTTCTGGGCTGGAGCACACATGGCTGGCTGGTATCCAGCTTTTCTTCCACCACTACCCCAAAATCTTTCTCCACAGGGCTGTTCAAAATCCCTTCATCCTCCTGCCTGTACTGATAGTGGGGGTTGCCCTGACCCAGGTGCAGGACCTTGCACTTTGCCCTGCTGTACCTCAAGCACAGTTCAGATGGGCCCAGCTCTCAAGCTTGTCTTGCTCCCTCTGAATGGCATCCCATCCTTCGGGCATGTCAACTGCACCACTCAGCTTGGTGTCGTCTGTAAACTTGCTGAGGGGTACACTCAGAAATACCTATTTCTGCAGTGGCTAACTGAGAAACACTAATTTATGTGTCACCAGCTGTGGACTTTTTCACTTCCCTTTCTTTGTGCAGCTCTTTTTCACTGTAGAGTGAGGATGTGCTTTACTGAGCTCTCTAAACAGGGTGATAGAAATTGGGTGTAACAGTGAGACTGGTTGGTAGAGACTGAACCATTGTTGAATCCTGATTGCATACTGATCACATCCCATGACAGGGCATCCATGATTGCCTTATGGGTGCAAAGATAAACCCAATTTTCTCTTTGACTGGCAGAGCCAGAAGAGCCCTCTCTGGACTGGTGTTTAAGCACATGGGGTGTGAGCCAATTTCTAGGCAGCTTTGCTGCTCTATCTTTAAAGCAGCGCAATATTTTTTCCTGCCCACATGAATAATCTGGGTGATGCTACAGCAAAGAACTTTCTTCTCTTCATTTCTTTGGCAGTCACCAAGGTGAAGAGCTCCAGAGAGGAGGGTCACACGGAGGACCATGCCGGGGGACCTTGCTGAAGCGACAAAAGCGGCTTAACCACGGGGAAAAAAACCGCACAAAAAAAACCCACATAAAAACAAAGAGTGAAGGCAAAAAGCGCAGGGAGAGAGAGGGTGCCCCAGCTTCCCCCCTCAGAGAGGGAAACATGAGCTCCTGACGGCGGTCAGCGTTGACTCACTTTGGCCGGGACTGGAGTGACGGCTAATGTCCTCAGGTAGAAAAGCAGCCCCCAGGGAGAGCAAGCGACCCGGAGCACGGCGAACAGGACGTGGCACGGCAGTTCACGCAGGCAGGCCAAGCAGGAAGAGCGCTGAGGTTTGGCCAGATCAGCCGGTCTTTACCACCAGGCAAAGAGCCATGGCCTTCCTCAGCCGTGCACACACCAAGGCAGACGCAGCTTGCCA
>NW_010175297.1:0-224 GCF_000695765.1 Mesitornis unicolor
CGCGGAGAGCAGGACACAGCGGATCACGGAAGGGCCCCAAGCTGCCGGCACCCACCCGCCTACCTGGCGCCAGCACTGGGAGCACTGGAACCGACTGGTCGAAGCTGGATTAAGCGGGGCATCCCAGACTTGGGGTCCCCCAAAACAGAGCAGGAGCTGGGAGAGCTTTGGGCATCGCTTGTGGGGTGAGATCGGGAAGGAGGACCCTCATGTCCCACCGGCCG
>NW_010175297.1:356-3593 GCF_000695765.1 Mesitornis unicolor
TTTGGGAATGGGGGTTTCTCCCGGCTTTACATAAGAGTGAGCTGGAAGTAACCAGGAAAAATGTCTCTGGGAAATGGCAGTGTTATTTTAACCTTTAGAACTTCTCGCCGGCTGCGGGTGGTGTTTGTATACCCATCAGGTTGAACATTGGAACCCGTGACAGCCTGATTTATTTCCTTGTGCATGCATGATGTCTCTGGCCTCCATTTTCTGAGCCTTTTCCTGCTTGATGTCCTTGGAGATTGCTGCTTACAAAGCTGGTTCCTGCAAAGCCTGATGAAGTGGCAGATAGCTGACTGATTCGGGGTGTCACGGCATGCCGGTCTGACCTGAGACATCCCCAGTCGACACAAGCCTGGCCACCAGGGAAGGCAGAGAGATAAAGGCTGCTGGAAAAGCTGCTGGGACAGGTTTGGGATGAGCTGAGCGTGTGGGAAAGTGTGAAGTTCTGGTGGGGTGAGCGGAGAGGTTGGATGATCACCTCCATGCCAGCTTCAGGAGGCTGCTCCGGGCCCATTCTCATTGGGATCTTAGAATGGAAGTGGCTGTTGGTCCTAGAAAAAAGTTTGCAGGGTTTTTCAGCAAGAGGCTAATAGCCAAACCACTGTTTCTCCCCGCTGTACCAATGGAGGAGGTTATTTGGTTGTCATCTCGAAATACTTGTGCAGGGCAAAGCTTCGTTGTGAGGAGACTCCAGCCTAGGGAGCAGAGGAGAGGAAGGGCCTGAGCAGCGAGAAATACCTGCTTGGGTATTGGTAATATTGGTAATTAAAACTTGAGGGCAGTGGCGTTGACTGGCGAAGGGCAGCTAATGCAGGGTTGCGAGGATGTGGGAGGCTGCATGCCCCTGGCATTGGTGGGCACCTACGCCTCTGCCCGAAACCTGTGTCCTGGTGCTGTCAGAGGAGCCTGGAGGTCAGTCCTGTGGCACAGCATGTGGATCTGAACCTCTGGGGCTCTGCGAGTTGATGTGACCTCCTAAATGTCCCATGATGAACAGCAGTCCCTCTCTTAGAAGCACCTGTGTTGGGGGTGCTCTCAAAATCTGGCACAGCTTGGTGCAGCGGGTGCAAAGTCACCTGGTACAGGTGCGTGTACCTCCTGAGATGGCTGGGAGCCAACCCTAGGGTTGCTGCACATCTTCCGCTGAGGAGGTCTTTGACCCGCAGAGGAGCCACCACAGCCTGGGTTACTGTGGTGGTGTGTTGAATTAAACTTTTGACCGGTGGGTGTCACCTCCTGCAGCACCAGCCCCAGCTGCAGGTTGGCATGGCTGAGGATGTTGACAGCCCTGGGGTGCAATTTTTGTTAATCGGGCCGTCACGGTACCTCCCTCATGAGGACACCCTCGGCTGCAGGTAGGGCTGTGGTAGGTGCTGGGGCTGGTGGAGCAGGAGAGGAGGTGCGGGCAGATTTTCACAGAGGCAGCTGTGTGCCCTGGGAGGGGGTCACAGCACAGATCCAGAATGGCTGGATGATGTCTGGGCAGGTTTTAATTCTGCTGCCAGCTCTAAGGGAAAGAAATACCTTCTGGCCCTGGCATGGCTTTTGGTGCTGCAGAGCAGGAAGACTTTCTCCTGGTTGTTCTGCAGCCCTGGCATAGCTGCTAATTGCCAGCAATTGAACATTGACCACTTTCTGCAGTTGGCCTGCGCAATTTTAGGAGAAGCTAGCGGGGGAAGAGTTTGTTATTGAAATGGGAAAATAGCTCACCCAGTGGCCGTCCGTAAATCTCAAACCTCTCCAACTGCATGCTCCTGGAAAAACTAATTTTGACATCCCTCTGTACCCTCCTTTCCAGGGAGTTGGGATGCTGCACCATGCAGCAGCTACTCTGCCTGGGCATCTTATTTCCCATTGCCAGAAGCCTGCTGGAGAGGCAGCTGGGGTGGTTCCCTGGCGCTGGGTAAATATAAAATCATTTCCTTGAGAGAGCGAGTATGCTGCCAAAACCTTGCTTTGGCAGCATAAAGCCAGGGCTGTCTCAGCGGGAAGAAGAGCAGTTGCAGCAGATGTGGCTTGAAGATAGCAGCAGGCCCCGATTCAGGGGGGTTGTGCAGGATGGGCTGGTTCTCATGGCGCCCTGAACCTCTGCGGGCAAAACGTCCTTAGACAGTCCAACATGAAAGTGAGTACATGAGAATGGAGACCAGGCTGCAATCAGGTCCCGTGAGACTGCAGCCTGGAAAATGTCGCCCTGAGAGGGCTATGGGGACCTTGGGCTCGGTGAATAAAGGTGAATGTCCAGTTTTGGAGCCATTGGAGCAGGACTAGCTGTGGGCTCCTGTCTGCGGTGGCTTTCTCCTCAGGGTGGTGCAGCACCAGTGCAGGTAGTTCAGAGACATCACCCACCACAGGGGCTCCTGTGCCTCTGCTGCCCACCGTGTACCCAAGGCCGTGGAGGTGCTGGTTGGGTCTTGCCTGTCTGTTCGCTGGAGGAAGCTCAGCAGCTTCTTCTGGTCCGGTAGCTGGTTTCCCTGTGCTAATTGTCTCCATATGGAAGATTTAACTTGGGGCGGTTCATTAGCAAAAGCCAGTCCTTTACGAGCCCAGCCCTGCTCTTCTTGCCCGGAGTGGTGCCGGCACACCCAGGTGCAGGTGTGCCCCTGCTTGAGCGTCTCTCGATTCCCTTTGTGTGAGAAATTATCTGATGGGCAGCACCTGGCTACGCAGCTGGCACGTGAGTCTCCTGGATTCTGCCAGCTGCAGACAGCAAGCATCACCTCCTCCAGAGCAAGATTGGCCCGTGCCATCATCCCCTGGGGATGTGTGTGGCAATGAGGATGGGTAGGTGGAAGAGCAAGGCTCACGTCCCCAAAGCAGAGTGTGGCTTCTCTGGACTTGTGGCTCTGCTCTGAAACACAGGTTCATGTACATCTCTGCAATATGTGCCGGTGACTTCTTGCTGAGTGACACCAAAGGGTCAGTGATGCCTGCTGCCATACTTCATACCTCTCTCTTGCAGGTATTTCAGGTGGTGGTACAAGAAGACCCGCATAGAGAAGAAGTCTGCCTTCATTGACCTGTTGTGTGCCGTTCCTCTGCAGCAGATCTATGGTCAGCCTCCACTCTGGGCACAGGGGTGGTGTAATTCCCCGTGTGCTGGGTGGGCAGGGATTCACATGGGGTCATCGAGGTGCAGAGAGGGTGAAGGAGCTTCTGGGGTGCAGGCAGTGCTGAGGGGCACCTGGAGCTGCATGGGGGATCCTTGGGCCTGACCCACCGTGGGGTGAAATG
>NW_010175297.1:3620-9249 GCF_000695765.1 Mesitornis unicolor
CGGGGTTGGGCGAGGCACCATTCCCCGTGGCTGGCGGGCCGATTTCTGCCGCTGGCAGCTGAACCCTGGCCTTTATCACTATGAAACGGTCATTGCTGACCAGGTAGGTGCTGTGGGGTCTACAAGGGGTGCGAGCAGCACAGCAGCAGCCTGGGCAGCTGAGGCATCTGTTTTTGGGCTCATCGTACCCCCTCCATGCGCTCCTCTCCTCCCCAGTTCACAGTGTGCCTGCGTTGCAAGGGGCAGACGATTTACCAGCAGGTCCTATCTGTGGAGAGACCCAGCACTCTGCAAGGCTGGAACTGGGGATATTGTGGCCACTACGCCTTCTACCACGCACTGTACCCCCGTGCCTGGATGGTCTATGAGCTCCCGGGGCAAAATGTCGTGCTCACTTGCCGCCAGGTCTCTCCTGTCATCCCCCACGACTATAAGGTAAGAAGGCGATGGCTCCATGCTGGTTGCAGCCTGTGTGTGGGAGTGCTGGGCCACACCATGCTGCAGCAGCACCGCTTGTACGGAGCAGGTTGGTAGGGATGTGGCAGGGCTGCCTGTCAAGGATTGGCACAGCAGAGACTGGGCTGTCCTGTGAGATGCTCCCAGGAAAGGCCCTGGGCTGGGCTGGCTGATTTGTTACCCAAATGGGATGCAGGTTTTTAACCAATGAGCATTGTCAATGCATCAGAGAATGCTGCTGTAGAGAAGTTCCTTGTCCCTCCTGCCCAGCTCAGCATTGCCTGAGGACAACCAGACTTGCCAGCTTGTTAATGGTCTTTCCCAGTCTGGTCTTTTCTGTCCTGAGACCCTGTCCTTTCTGCCAGATGTGTGTAGCAACAGGATCCTGAAAGGCTTTAACCTTCCTGGGGTGATCAGTGCTGGAAGTGTTACCCCTTTTTCTGTGTGCTTAGCCCTGGCAGCTGCTCCTTTCCCCTCTGACCTGTACTCTGGCACTTTGTCCTGTTTGTTCCCTGCCTTTGGTTTTTGTCCTATGACCATCCCAGCTCCTGCCTTCTTGGAATGGCTGATCCAGAGCTGTGGCCTTACAGCCTGGAGGATCTCGCGGTAACATTTTGGGAACCATTTTTGGCGAATGGGTGTTCTTGAGAGTGTTTCAGCTGTCTTTTGCCTGCCATCCCCAGCAGAATTGCTGCTTGTTTAGCTGGGCTTTCCCAGCTGGGCATTCCCAGCATCATTTCCCCATGTCTCCGCTCAGCAATGCTCCCAGGCAGGGGGAACCCCCACAGCAATGCGGAAGCCTGGGTATGGCAGCAAGGGATGCCTCGCCGCCCTTGCACCCTGCTCCTGCTCAATCCTGCTTGCTCCCAGCCCCGGGCGGGGGCGCAGGCTGCGCTTCTGACATGCCTGACCTTCCTCTTACCCCAGCGAAGCGCGTGAGCCTGTATCAGCCTGCTGAGCAAATGGGTGGTAAGACACCTGTCTGAGCCTTAAACGCTGCTTTCCATCTGTGTGTTGCCCTCTGTGGGGTGTGCTAGCTCAGGGCTTGCAACCTGAACTTTGTATTAACCTGCCTGCCAAATTCCTCTGCTCATGCTGCTGCTCCCCAGCTTGGCAGCAGGCTCGGAGACAGAGTTGCTTCCGGTCCTCCTGTGTCCTGCATGGTCTCTCCAGCTGCAGAAGTGATGCTCCAACAGCAAACTGTGGAGCACCAACCCCATATGCAGCGTTGTCTGTTTCTGCCAGGACTCCAGCCTGCCGGTGGGAGTGTTCATCTGGGAGGTGGAGAACGGGAGGGACGAGGACATGGATGTCTCCATCATGTTCAGCCTGCAGAATGGCACAGGCTCGAAGGAGGACAGGAGCGGAGGGCACTGGAACGAGCCCTTTGCCTTCGAGAAGGAGGGCGAGAGGGTTACTGGTGTCCTGCTGCACCACTGCACACACGTAAACCCCTTCACCTTCGCCATCTCTGCCCGGGAGAAGGTAAAGGACTGGCACCAGAGGTGTCTCCTGCTGTGAGGAAGAACGTCAGGGTGCTGCTTCCAGGCAGCTGATAAAGGATGGGTGTGCAATGGGTTGGGGACAGCACTGGTCCTCAGCGTTTACCTGATGGCTGGAGCAGGAGCGGGGACATGGCTTCCCCAAGGGCACCTTCTTTGGGGATGGGTGCCGAGTTAGAAGCTGTGGGTGAAGCTTGCAGGAGAGCAGGTTTGGAGTTAGGATTGCTGGGGAGCATGCGAGGAGTGAGTCTGGGGTCTCAAGAGTTTTTTGGGGGTGTGGAGGGGTGCCTGCATCTGCCATTCAAAAGGACCAGTCCCTAACGATGCTCTTCCCTCCCCAGGCTGGCACGGGAGTCACCCACTTCACGGCGTTCAATCCCGTGGGATCGGGTAGAGAGGTGTGGCAGGACCTGCTGCAGGATGGCAGGCTGGATTCCCCCACTGGTGAGCCCCTCCATGGCACAGGCTGGGGAGAAGTGGGGGTAATACATGGCTGCTCTGGTCTTGGGGCACAGGGCACCTAAACAAGGGTGAATTTGCCTTCCCCTGACTACTTTGGTGACATCGCAAAAAGCTCTCAGTGGTGCTGAGGCTCATTCCCAGCTTTATGCTGTATCCAGATTTCCCATTGCTTGTCACACTGTCCTTGCTGTGGCTCTCCAAAAGCTGTTTAGGGTTGTTCTTGGCTGTATTAATTGCACATGCCAGTATCTCGTTGGTCTCTGTGGTGATGCATGCTGAGTTGAAGCTTCTGCTGAGTGGGCAGGGGAATGCCCAGCTGCTTCCCCTTGCCTTCCCATTGCCAGGTCTGCAAGCCGGGCCCTGTCAGATTTGTTCTGGTGGGTGTTTAGCAGTCCCTGGCGTTTGATGCTGCCATCACTTGCTGTCCTCTTGCTACTATACCAATTCCCTGAACATCTCTGGTATTTCCATGATGCTTCTGCATCAGTTGTCTGCTCGCTGCTTTGGCAGAAGCCTTGAATTTTTGAAGCAGGGTGGTGTCTCCCAACCCTTGCTGCTAATCTCTTACTGTGATAAAAGGTGTCCGTTTTCCTAACATCTCTGCCAACTTTTGGACAAGAATTATGCTGACGAACTCTAGTGATGCTGGCACTGGGCCTTTGCAAGATTTCTTGAAGTTTAAATTACGTAAACGAAATGTTTACATAAATATTTCTGGAAAACTAAGTTTCCTGCCTAGAAGCACTCGGTTCTCCAGGCTATTGGGATGTGATTTTCCTTTGTGCGTGCCAGGCATTATCATAGTCGAGATCTGTGCTCCTGTTATAATTACTGCTCTAATGAGTTTACCTAGGACACATGTCAGAACCAGCATATAATTATCCAGCCGCCTCAGGGCTTTTCCTAAATACAGGCACAGTTCCACCGCCCTGCAAAAGGCTGGGAACTATGACTGTCACTAGAAAGTCACAGTGTCTCTGAGTTCAGCACAGTCACGGTGTCATGGGGTGCTCTGTCCCTTCCACTCATGCCTGGTGGCTTTTCCTGCCTGATCTGTTCCTCTGCTTCGATGACTTAATTTTTTTTAACCTCTCCACCCACGGCGGGTATTTTTTTCCTGTTGTAAAAAGCAGTTACTCACGTGCGGTAGTGTCATCCCTTAAAACCCCGGGATGTATCTTCCAGGTGGCAAGGGGGCTGAGGCATGCCCAAATAGTCTCGTACCCCTCGAGGAGATGTGGGTGCATCAGTTGTACCTCCCACAGGCTTCCTTTGTTCACTAGTGAATATTTTTGTCCGTGCAGGTAAAAGCAGCCTGACAGAGAAGGGAGAGGTGACAGCAGCAGCGGTGTGTGCCAGCTGCAGGGTGCCTGCCCACGGCCATAGAACGCTGGAGCTGGCTCTGGCCTGGGACATGCCTCATGTTTACTTTGGCTCCAGGGAGAAGCTGCACCTCAGGTGAGTGGGTTGTCTCCAGCGGGGCTTGGCCCACATCCACAAAGCCACCTCCTCCCCACCAGCTCACAGAGGGGACCCTCTCCGCACCCCTGCGCTAGCAGTCATGTTACTCTGCTGTTCACTATAGTCCAGCCCCTCTCCTGTGGTCAGGTGGACTGGCCAGCCTGAGCCCACAGCGTACTCACCAAACCCTTGCTCGACAGGCGGTACACCAGATTTTTTGGCAGTGGAGGTGATGCCGCTCCTGCCCTGTCACATTACGCCCTGACGCACTACGAGGAGTGGGAGAGGAAGATCGACGCGTGGCAGAAGCCCATCCTGGAGAACAGGTAGGGTAGATGGCAGCATCTTTCTGGTGGCCTCCTGGGGCTGGTCAGAGCAGGAGCATCACCAACTTGGCTGCTGTGGTTGAGCTCCCTCTTCCCCGCAGCCAGCTGCCTTCCTGGTACAAGTCGGCCCTCTTCAACGAGCTGTACTTCATGACGGATGGGGGGACTATCTGGTTGGAGCTGCCCCCGGACTGCTGCGCTGAGGACCTGCAGGGGCCGGCAGGGGCTGGCCTCTCCCACCTCCTCCCTGTCCTGCGGGAGTATGGAAGGTTTGCTTATTTGGAAGGTAACTTGCAGGGACCTGATGGATCGTCCCAACTCAAATCCCCCTCCCCCCCACTGCCCCCCACATTGCTATCACCAGGTGGCTTTTAACCTGCTGTGGGGATGCTTTTTGCACCCTGGTGGGTGGGGAGCAGTACTGTTCCCAGCAAAACGCCTTGCAGGACCAAGCCCTGTAGGATATGACATGAGGTCTTCTCCAGACCCTTGGGTGCTATATGTAAAGAATAAAAAACAGTTCAAATGGGAGCCCCTGCCAGTGCTGGGAAAGAGCCCGGCTGTGTGGGAGGGAGGGCCTGCCCCTCCTTTCCCTTCCCCTTATCAGTTCTCCTGTCCCTCATCATCTTCCCTGGTCTCTCCAGGCCAGGAGTATCGGATGTACAACACCTATGATGTCCACTTCTACGCCTCCTTCGCTCTCGTCATGCTGTGGCCAAAACTGCAGATCAGCCTGCAGTATGACATTGGTGAGTGACCCAGGAGACCCTGGCGCAGGAGACCCTGTGCTGATACCTACTGATGTCTTCACCTAGGGAAGAGATGAAGGATCTGGGACAGCACCTGCTATAGAAATCTGTGCTGTGGAGCTAGTATCCTCTTCCAGCTCATCTGCCGGTCTCAGGACTTGCAAACCCTCAACGTTGCTGCCTCTCAGCATCTCTCTGCCCTGCACTGGGATGCCACCTTGGTGCACTGGGGGTGCAGAACTGGCTCTGCCTGCTCTGGGGGCGTCCCTGGTCTTACCAGCTGTCTCCGTGCCCCTTGCAGAGGAGAAGCCTGGAGCTGTTTGCATATGCTGATGCTTTGGGTGGGCTTGGAGGGGGGTTCGTGGGGGCTGGTGGAGTACAGCCCTCTGGTGGGCTGCTGGAGGGCTGAGCCCACTGGGGTTCCCTCCCGCCCCGGGTGCTGCCACCGCCCTGCTTGAGGAGGTGGTAACAGCTGCATGTCCCCTGCTGAGGGGAGACTGGGAGCAGCCTGGTGTCACAGCATCACAGAATTGTTGTGGTTGGAAAAGACCTTTTAAGATCACAGAGTCTAACCGCTGAACCAGCCTTAAGTCTGCCACTAGACCACGTCCCTAAGCACGACATCTACTCGTCTTTTAAACACCTCCAGGGATGGTGACTCCACCACCTCCCT
>NW_010175297.1:9284-10350 GCF_000695765.1 Mesitornis unicolor
CCTTTCAGTAAAGAAATTCCGCCCAATATCCAATCCAAACCCCCACTGGCGCAACTTCAGGCCATTATCCCTTATCCTATCACTACCTACCAGGGAAAAGAGCCCAACCCCAGCTCACTACAACCTCCTTTCAGGCAGTTGTAGAGGGCAATAAAGTCTTGCCCTCAGTCTCCTCCAGACCAAACAACCCCAGTTCCCTCAGCCACTCCTCGTAATTCATGTTCTCCAGACCTTTGCCAGCTTCATTGCCCTTCTCTGGACACACTGCAGCACTTCAATGTCCTTTTTATAGTGAGGGGCCCAAAACTGAACATTATTCGAGGTGCAGCCTCACTGCCCTGGGTACAGGGGCAGGATCACTGCCCTGCTCCTGCTGGCCACACTATTTCTGATACAAGCCAGGATGCTGTTTGCCTTCTTGGCCACCTGGGCACACTGCTGGTTCATGTTCAGCCGTTGTTAACCAATACCCCGGGTTATTTTCTGCCTGGCAGCTCTGCAGTCACTCATCCCCAAGCCTGCAGCACTGCATAGGGTTGCAACCCAACTGCGGGACTGGGCACTTGGCCTTGTTAAGCCTCGTGCAATTGGCCTCAGACCATCAATCCAGCCTGTCCAGGGCCTTCTGTAGAGCCTGTCTACCCTCAACCAGATCAACACTCCTACCCAACTTGGTGTCATCTACAAACTTACTGGGGAAGCACTTTATCCCCTCTTACAAATCATCGATAAAAGTATTAAACAAATGTCCCCAGTACTGAGCTCTAGAGAACACCACTTGTGAGTGGCCACCAACTGAATTTAGCTCCATTCACCAGAACTCTGTGCTTGGCCATCCAGCCAGTGTTTTACCCTGCAAAGAGTGCATCCATCCAAGTGATGCCCAGCCAGCTCTTCCAGGAGGGTACTGTGGGAGATGTGTTAGGCCTTTAACTAAAGTCCAGGCAGACAACATCCACAGCCTTTTCCTCATCCACTAAGCAGGTCACCTTGTCATATAAGGAGATGGTATGAAGTTTAACAAGACCAAGTGCGGGGTTGTGCACCCCATGCAGTGCTGCAGACT
>NW_010175297.1:10433-22160 GCF_000695765.1 Mesitornis unicolor
TGCCCAGGTGGCCCAGAAGGCCAATGGCATCCTGGCCTGTATCAGGAATAGTGTGGCAAGCAGGACTAGGGATGTAATTCTCAGCACTGGTGAGGCCTCACCTCAAGTAGTGTGTGCAGTTCTGGGCCCCTCTCTTCAAGAAGGATGTTGAGGTGCTGGAGCAGGTCCAGAGGAGAGCAATGAGGCTGGTGAAGGGACTAGAGGGAAAGTCTTCTAATGAGAGGCTAAGGGAGTTGGGGCTGTTTAACTTGAAAGACACTCAGGGGACCTGAAAGGAGGTTGTAGTCAGGTGGAGGTCGGGCTCTAGTGTGTGCAGTTCTGGGCCCCTCTCTTCAAGAAGGATGTTGAGGTGCTGGAGCAGGTCCAGAGGAGAGCAATGAGGCTGGTGAAGGGACTAGAGGGAAAGTCTTCTAATGAGAGGCTAAGGGAGTTGGGGCTGTTTAACTTGAAAGACACTCAGGGGACCTGAAAGGAGGTTGTAGTCAGGTGGAGGTCGGGCTCTTCTCCCAGGCAACTGGTGACAAGACGAGAGGGCATAGCCTGAAGCTGCACCAGGGGAGGTTTAGGCTGGATATTAGAAGGCACTTTTTCACAGACATTGGAATGGACTGCCCAGGGAGGTGGTGGAGTCACCGTCTCTGGAGGTGTTTAAGGAAAGGCTGGATGTGGCACTTAGTGCCATGGTCTAGCTGATGTGGTGGTGTTAGATCATAGGCTGGACTTGATGATCTCAGAGGTCTTTTCCAGCCTCAGTAATTCTGTGAGATCAGGTTGGTCAAACAGGACATGCCTTTCCTGAACCCACGCTGACTGGACCTGATTGCTTGGTTGTCCTGCCTGTGCCCTGTGATGACACTCAAGATGACTATGTCTCCTCAGCCCTTTGCAGAGGGCTGTGGTCTTGTTGTTAGGGCAGCCTGGTGTGCTGCCAGCCCTGCCTGTGCCTGTGCATGGAGCTTGCAGTGTCTGCTGCCTTTCTAATGCCTCTTGCTCTGCAACCTCTCCAGCTGTCACCGTGGTGAACGAGGACGTCCAGCCCCGGCAGTACTTGATGGGTGGTCAGACAGCCCAGGTGAAGCTGAAGAACGTGGTGCCGCATGACATTGGGGATCCAGGTGAGGAGTCTGGCTGGGCCTACAGGGAAGCAGAAGGGGTGCAGAGCTGCTCACACAACTTTCTGAGGGTAGTTAACTCCCAAGCTGTGGGACAGGTATGGTGCATGGAATTCACTGCTTGTTTTCTGCAAATGAAAAGCTTGGATGATTTGGGGTGGTGATGAAGACCACGATGCGTGGAGCTTGTACAAGGGAGACAGAGGGAATCTGAGCAGTAGTGGGAAGGCTGCTCTCTCTGGAGGTGGTGCAGGATACAATGTGTTATTTTAGTGCTGCTTAATCACAGCACCCTTGGGGCCTTGCTCCTGGGCAGGAGAGGGGATGTTCATTGGTTGCCGCCCTGCTGCATCCTCCTCTGTCCTTAGGTGACGAGCCGTGGCAGCGCGTCAATGCCTACCTGATGCACGACACGGCTGACTGGAAGGACCTCAACCTGAAGTTTGTACTGCAGGTGTACCGAGACTACTACCTGACGCACGACTCCTTGTACTTGCGGGACATGTGGCCAGTCTGCCAGGTACTGGGAAGAGATCAGTCCCCTTCTCACTTTTTTGGGGGGCCATGTGACATCCTGAGTGGGTGGATGCCCCTGAGCAGAGCATGATGGGTGGCCAGGATGCAGGGGCTGTGTGACCATCCCCTGCCTCTCCCACAGGCTGTGATGGAGTCGGAGCTGAAGTTTGATACAGACAACGATGGGCTCATTGAAAACGGTGGCTTTGCTGACCAGACATACGATGCATGGGTGGTAAATGGAGCCAGGTGAGCAAGAGAGGCTGGTGGGGGTTGGAGATGGGTCTGGAGGTAGCTCAGAGCTGGGACCGTGGTCCTCATCTCCTGTGAGAGCTCTGTGCAAACTGTGGGGTGTCCCCTGTTGCTGACACTGCTCTGTTCTTGCTGTGGCAGTGCATACTGCGGTGGACTGTGGCTGGCAGCTGTCTGCATGATGTGCAAGATGGCAGAGGTGCTTGGGGATGCTGAGATCCGGCAGAAATACATGGACATCCTGAGGAAGGGCAAGGAGGCGTTTGAGAGGATGCTCTGGAATGGTGGGTGCTCGCCAGTGGGGAGCCATGTTTGTCTGGCTATGTGTCCCTTGGGAGGGGATGGCTCTTCCTTGGTCCTGTAGCCTTGCAGGGGATGGGGAATACAGGGGAGATGCCATCCCTCTATGTGAGGGGGGAAGGAGCAGATACCATGAAGGGAACAGAAAAGGTGTCATTTGGGAAAGGAAAGAGAAGGGAGCCCTCTGGAATAAGCTGCTATGTTCCTGTCTCACAGAGTGGAGGGTAGGGACAGCAGATGTGAGCCGGGGTCCTAAAACTGCTTCCTGCTTTTTTTATCAGGAAAATACTACAACTACGACAGCAGTGGGAGCGATACCTCCAGCAGCATCATGTCAGACCAGTGTGCCGGGCAGTGGTTCCTTGGGGTGTGTGGTCTGGACAAAGGGGAATTTGAGGTAAGAGAAGGGGCAGCCTGGAGCAGAGTGGGGTGAGACAGGACCTGAGTTTTTAGGTGACCAGCAGGGCTGGCACGTGGAGGGGGTTAAGCTTTAGGGACTGCTGCCGGGGGCTCCAGCCCACTCCCCTGTAGCAGTACATGCTCAGGTGGAGGCTGTTGGATGCACATGCGTGCCACCCACCTTATTTAAAAATCTGCTCATGGAGAGGCCATGCAGCAGGTCTGTGTAACTGTGTCAGCTCTGGCACACTTGGAGGAAGTTGCTGGTGGGGTTTGCTCTTGGCAAGGCACTATTTGTTTGAAAATGGAAGGAACAACGTGAATGAAACTTTCCAGGTGTTATTTGCTGCCTAGTTTAAAGTCCTAAATTAATATCTGAGGGAACTAAGGCTTACTTGGGGCTCCAAAGCCTGTTGCTCTTCAGTTGCAAGAGGACTGGCTGAAGACTCCTCTTGTCTGATGGGATGGTAAGAGCAGAGCTGGGAAGTGGAGAGCCATCATATGGATGATGTGACCCGCAGACAGCTGTGAGACCAAAGCTTTCTGTGGTGATGGACAGGCGAACGCTAGGGGTGACTGAAGGAAGGAATGACTTGGCTGTGTGAGGGTGATTGATCATTTTGCCATCTGTTGGCATAAGAGGGGAACTTCCGGTGACATTTCCTGGGACCAGCTTGTGCTGGACGCTGTGGGGTTTAGTGAGAAAATGGGCACTTGGTTGTGCCCTCCTGTGCTTATCCCAGCGTGGGTCCCCAGAGTGTGGGGACTGGGGCTGTGCCCAGACCTCATGCAATAATACCCAAACATCCTTTTTTGGGGGGAACGGTAGATCTGGTGCCGCCCAAAGATCTCGCTTGCCGTTCTGTGGCCTCAGAGTTTTGTGGCTGAAGGTGGCGCTGTTCTCCGGGAGATGAGGCTGCTGAACTGCTCCCTTCTGTTACTACGGCCATCGAGGTTTTTTTACCATGTATTTTAATCCCTTGCCTAGCCGGCAGCGCTCGTGTTTGAACCCTTATTAACGCACTCCTGCTGCGTGCACAGGTCAGTAATGAAATACAAAGCAGGAAAATCCTGTGACCCCACCCCTGAAGGACCTGCGTCCCGAAACTTTCTGCCAGAGACGGCTGCTTCCCACCACCCCTCTGCTGACTCTGGCTCCCTCACAGCGTTTGGGTTTATCTCCAAGGGGTCTGCTGCCTTTCTTTTGAGTCTCCCAGAGCTGTCTGGTTGGTCTGGTGTCATCTCACCGCCCGTGTCCCCTGCCCCTCGAGATACCATGCTGTCAGGAAAGCTCTGCCAGGTCCCGGGGCTGTGCTGATGAGCCGGGAGCCACCTGGCTCTTCCCTCTCTTGCCAGAAGGTGTCGTGGTTGCTCAGTGACCCCACTCCTGAGCTCGGTCACTCTGCAAAGCTCTTGTCGTTAGGTGGACATGGGACGGAGGAGAGCCAGCCCTTCCCTTGCAACGTCGCCAAGTCCTGAGCTTTGCTTTTCTCACCAAAGCGGTCAGTCAGCTTTCCTCACTGACACTTCCTAATTTTATTGCCAGTAATGAAAGCAGTGCAAAAGCTTAATTTACTTTCAGCTGTGTACAGTGACTTTTCAACTTTAGTGCAGTACTTGCTGCTCCACTGCTTTTTGTTTGGCTGGCAAGCGCTTTCGTGCTCAGGTGGGGTTGGTTGGTTGGGGTTGGGTTTTTTGTTTGTGGGCTTTTCTTTTCTTTTCTTTTGGCAAGAGCTTGCTCAGCATGATACCTCAATCTGTTCTCATAACTGTTTTGAGCTCTTTGCCTTGGTTTGTTGAACAACTTTTTTTTTTTTCTCTTATCAGAGAGGGAAGGTTTGTGCATCCTTCTGATAATCCCCTGAAATCTCTATTTATCCGGTCAGCACTGTTGACCTTCTGCAAGTCTAACTTTCACTTGGGATAAAAGTTTCAAATCTCTCTTAGGAGGCACAGAAAACAGTCAGACACCTCATGCATTTCAGTCTGACTCCTTCATCTCCAGGCTGCCCCTTCTTCTCACCTTGAACTCCCCTTGTTCCAGACCGCAAACACTTGCATCACCACCCGATTACAAAATTGGAAGGATTAAAGTTCTTTTGAAATCACTCAAAACTAAGCCCTGTTTTTGTTTTTCCCCTGAGCTGAATTTGAGTTGGTTTTTTTTTTCTTTTGCCCAAGACTCCTAGCATTTTCCCAAACAAACCTACCAGTATCCATAACATTCACTTTACAGCCACAGGAGGCATTCTGATTTTGTCAGACCAGCTTTACTGTAAGCTTTCCTTTTGACAAGAAGATATCTCCAGCCTCTCTGATCTCAGACCGTCCTTTGGCCACCTCTGGTGTCTCGTCTCTTGTAGGCATTGCAATGCTTCTTGTAGCTGGTGCAAATGGGCTGAGAGAACAGCACAACAGTTTTACCAGGAGGAAGTCTGTGCCTCAAATAGGTGTTAGCCTGAGAGATGAGCAGTGATGACTGTAAACCAAGATAAGAATGGTGTGGTTGGCCAGATCTCCAAAGCAAAGCCCCAAGAGATGTGGGAGGTTTGGCCAGGTCAGAAGCTGTTTATGGAGACACACTAGTTGAGTGAACTATTAGCATCCACAGGAGGAAGGTGGAATGGAGTTCAGGACCTCTTCTGTTGGGCAACTGCACTTTGTTTTTTTGTCTTTTCGGGGAATGAGGTTTTCTCACTTCCTCCTGTTTTTTTCCTGAGGTGACTATTTATTTATTTTGACCTCTTTCTCCTGGAAAAAACCCTGCTGCCTGGAGACCCCATCCTGAGGGGTCTGCACGAGCGCCGAGCCCAAAGCCTCCTCTTTCTGTTTGCAGGTCTTCCCCAAGAGCCACATTATCAGTGCGCTCAAGACCATCTTCGAGAAGAATGTCATGAGCTTTGCTGGTGGCACCATGGGGGCAGTGAATGGCATGAGACCCAATGGGGTGCCCGACACCTCCAGTGTGCAGTCCGACGAGGTGTGGATCGGCGTGGTCTACGCCCTGGCTGCCACCATGATCCAGGAGGTGAGTGGTGATGCTGCGCCCCCCAGTACCTGCGATCTCCTTGTACTTTGTGGATCTGCTCATGGCCTTCTTCCCTTCTGCCGCAGGGGTTGGTGGAGGAAGGCTTTCATACGGCGGAAGGCTGCTACCGGACGGTTTGGGAACGGCTGGGCATGGCTTTCCAGACACCGGAGGCCTATCGGGAGAAGAAAGTCTACCGCTCGCTGGCATACATGCGGCCTCTCAGCATCTGGAGCATGCAGCTGGCCCTGGAGCGCAGAGCTGACCAGACACCAGCACCTGCACATCCCCAGCAGGTCCCCATCCACCCCTGAGCCCGGTGGCACTGAGCAGGGCAGCGGGTGCACCAGGGGAGCTGGGGCAGCCTCAGCTGGTGGGCAGGGACCCTTCCCTCCCTCTCTTTGATAATACTCACATTGCTGTTTCCCTTCCCTACCTCCACTACATGCCCTTCACCTCAGAGGGCTTCCAGCCACCAATGCTGAGCACAAGGAGGGGACCAGAGGTGTGAGTGCTGTCTCCTCAGAGAGGACAAGGATGGGATAAGGAGGTGCTGCTGGAGCCTGTGCCTCCTCTTCCCCTTTGCTCAGGGCTCTGACAGCCTGCAGGACCCCCAACCATCCTTCACCAGAGGTGGTGCCCAGGAGCACAGGAGACCTCTCTCCTGCAATCAGTGGGCTGGGTAAGGTGGGAGCTGGCCTGCAGGGCGAAAAGCTGTGTGTGTGTATGTGTGTGTGTGAGGACATTGGACTGGTGCATGCAGGCACGTGGATGCTGTGGCTGTCCCTCCATTGTGTGACACTGCAAATGCAGACTGGCTCTGCCCCAAGCCACCAGCCCCAGGAGAGCCTGTGGCAGATACAATCCCACAAAAAAAACCTGTGACAATCGAAGCCCAAGCAGCAGGTCCTGGTCTGGTACCGTGGCACCCCTCCCTGCTGGCGCCGGGGGCGGGCAGCGGAGCATGTTTTAGGGGATGAATCATTTTAAGTTCTTAATAAATTTATCCAGCTGTCTCTCCTTCTTGTGTGTCTTCTCTGTCATGGGGGCAAGCTGGAGGAGGGAGCTCCCTCTTCGTCCTGGGATGGTATGCAAGGCTGGGAATGCAGAGGGGGCAAGCCCTAATTGCTGACTGGCTCTGTGGGGTTTTGCTGAGGGGAACAAGATCTGTCTTGCCTGAGATGTGATGGCAGGAGAGATCCTGCCCCTTGCTTTCTCTTCTTCTGCCTGCAAGGCATCTTCTCCTGCCTGCAAGGCAGGGTAAGGCGAAGGGCCTGACACTGCTTCTGAATGTGCTTCTGTGGGGAGCAGCGGTGTCCCAGGGCTGGCCTTTGACCGCACCCTGTCCCATCTGGCTCAGGGCTGGTTGCCTTCCTTCGTTTTCCTCCTTTCTCTGCCAGCGCAGCATTTGAAGACTGCACCTGCCTGGTTTCCAGGGGATGGGAAAGGATCCTGTCCCCAGGTTTGGCTACAAGGACTTTCTGCCCAGGGGCATCGCTGCGGTGGCCAGTGCTGCCAGTGGGTGATAAATGATCTTTTCTTCTTCTCCCCTGGGGAGCGTTCCTGCATCCCTCTGGGCAGAGGAACAATGCTATCCGGGAAGGGCAGATTGTCCCGGATGTGGCCCCACCGGACCAGTTGGTGTAGAGCTCCCATGGCAGAGCCCACGGCTGCTGGAGAGGGACTGAGATGCTCTCCCTTAGGGTCACTGTGACGAGGGTGGAGGGGACGGGGCTGCCAGGACACCAGTGTGGCTCACCTGGACAGCACACCTGCATTTGTGTTGTGTTGACAGCCACCGGGGACTGTGACGTTCACATCCCGCTGGCAAGGCACAAAAGCAGGTGTTGAAGCCAGCACAGCTTCTGACCAGGCTGGGCTTTATTGCTGCGGCCCGTCAGCATTGCTCCTTAATCCCTGGCAATAGGCTGTCCACAGACTTTCTTTCAAAAACTGGGGCATTCAGTCTGTATGAAGGTATATTTCTTCTCTTTCCTCCTCTTTTGACTGTATTACATCAATAAAACTTGAATGTGACAGGCTCAGCTTTCAGCATGGGCATGCCTGCAGGCTGGGAGGACAATCTGTGGCTACCGATATGTTTTTCGCTGACATTTTCCTGTACTGCTCTTTTCCAAGGCTGACTCAATCCCAGATTAAGCAGCAAGTTTAATTACTCACTAACCCTTTCTCCATATTATTCATTAGCCCTTTCTTGATCCCTCACACAGCAGAGGTTTAAACCACAGCTCTGCCAACTTTAAACTCCTTCAGCACTTTCTGCTTTGGACTTTGCTGCCTGCCTGTTCCCCCTTGCCTGCTCCCGGCTGCACCAGGGCTCAGGCATGGCATCGCTGGATTTAGCTGTGGTAATGATTGCCAGTCCCGAGGCACTTCACTGGCTGCCCTTTGGAGGATGCAAACCCTGAGGAGATATCCCTTGTTTTATTTTCAACTTGGCTGAGACAGATCAACAAATCCACCTCCTTGAGCACTGAGCTGATTGCTGCACCTGCAAGATACGCTGCTGGGCTAGTGATGATCAAAACCAGGATAAATACAGATTATGGGCAGACAGCACCAATATTGTTTGTATGATGTTAAAATAAACCAGCAGCTGTAAATGAGCTGTGTGTTGCTATCAGCGTGGAGACCTTGTTTTGCCCATTCCCATGCCCACCAGTGGCCATGGGGTCCCTGTGGGAACTGCCTGAACCAAGGCGATAACGAGGGGGTGATAGGAAGGTGGTGTGAATGAAGGGGAGGCAACGGCTTCCGCTCCTGTCCCCTGCAGCCTTCCCAGACCGACCTTGCTCATTATCACAGACCTCAGCCACGCTCTGGACAACACCTGCCTGCTGAAAAAACAGCCGAAGCAAACAGCAGCCATGGGAAAACACCTCCTTGTGCAGCGAATTTCTGAGGCAGAGGGAAGCAAAGACAGAGGCAGGAATTTCCCACAGGCAGCCGGCTCTTGGGCTGGTGAGCTCCTGCAGGCAGGGGTGCAAGGTGACTGTGGGGCTCCTGCAAAAGAAGAGGAGGGCATTGCAGAAATGCAATTGTCCCCAGTCTGGTTAGTGACTAATTTTACTGTTGGAGAGAAACCGGGGCTCAAATGTGAGATTAAAGGGAATGCAAACTTTTGGAAGTTATTGCTGAGATGTTAGCATGACAATGAGCTCCCCCCACAACCTGGCATTTATTTCCCGTAACCCTGCTCAAGCAATATCCAGCAGTGGATCATAATGGATATGCCTGATCGTGATCCTGAGTCTGGTTAAAGTGGCTTCAAGGGAGACAGATAACAAAGGGTTCATTTGGGCAATGTGCCCCCCTAACCATCTGTACCACCTACCATCTCTATTTAGTATGCAAATATGACTACAGAGTCAATCACCTTACCCCATAAATAGTGAGCAGCCCTTTGAGATCTTCTGCACGACAGGGCCTCCCCTAGACTAGGGATCCCTCTGAAGGTTACCCTGCCTTAGAGATCCCTTGATCCCCGATACTGAAGGACTCCTTGTCACAGCAGCTCCTCAGTAAATGACTAATAGCTTGCTAAGCTTTGTAAACTGGGCTAAGATTATGTATTTGATTGTGCACATATTAATCCTCTAGGCACATATTAATCCTTTAGGCGTGAACCACTGGTCAAGTCTGGGACTGGGATTGGATCCAGCCACACCTAGACTCCTCTGAGCAGGAGTTTAGAAAAGGGGTCTGCTCTGAACCTCGTGGCTCAACAGGGGTTGCTCCCCAGCGCATCTGACTTGCCCTATCCTCTATTCAGTAAATGATAAAGCATATACTGCCATCGAGTCTTCTGAGACCACTGTCACATTTACTATCAAAATTTGTTAAATCACTGTTTCCGATCAATAAACATATTGCTGGTACTCTCTTGCGAGTGAAGTTGTGCAGCAGTTGCGAATGGGGACCTTGTCCCCATTTTAAGTAAAGGACCATTTCCTGGTAAATAGGCATTCATCAGCTCTTGCTGGGACGCCTAGTGGAATGAAAACACTCATATTATAGCAGACTGCCTTGAAAATCATTGAGAAATGGGTGAGAAACTCTGGTGTGAACCAAGCCACATCAGCCTTCCTGGCAAGCAGCAACTGTGATGCAAGGGGAATTAAATACATATGTACTTAAAAATATTAAGAATCCCTGTGCAAATACAATTTTTGTCAGCATTAAAATGCAACATCCAAGATATTCAAGGAATGTTTGTTTTTCATAAACAAAATAATTTCCTTCCAGCAAAAGCCAGCTTGTAGAAACAGCAACAAACCTGTGTCAGCCCCAGGCAAGAGGACACTGGGTACCTTGTACCCTGATCTGTGGCTGCATCAGTACCTGGGGAGGGAGGGATAAAGCAAAATCCCAAAAGCAGCCCATACGTTGTGAGTTTGCATGAAGTTGCCTGGTGAGGAGGAGCAGGGTGAGGTGGTGTACTGTGACCAGTCTTGGGGTTAAGTCTCTTTGGCACCCCCGTGATGTGGCAATTGAGTAGTTTTCCCTGACTGAGCATCCCTGCAAGGTGCCAGGGAACTATGAACAAGGAGGGACGGTTACAGCAGGCACTTCTGGGAATCTCAGTCTGTAACCACCCTCCTGTACAGCTGGGAACTGCAAATTCGGAAACACCCAGATTTCGCAATGCCCTGGCCGGAGGTGCCACCCGCAGCCCTGGCAGCAATAAAAGGGGAGCGAGCAGGCGCATCGACAGAGACCTACGAGGAGCACATCCCTAGGTACAGCAGCTGTCTGCTCACTGCAGAGATGGTGCAAGCGACTCCCTTCCTCCTGGTGCTCAGCCTGGCCCTGCTGGCTCCCGGGCTTTCTGCAAGAAAGGTAAGGGCAGGGCTGGGATGCATGGGGCAGGGTGGGCAGGGAAGGCTGCATCTGCTGAGGATGCCCTCTCTCCTGCCTCCCTGCTTGCACCTGGGCTGTGCTGTGGCACTAAAACTGAGTCCTCTCCTCTCCAGTGTGATCTGACTGGGCTCTGGGTCAATGACCTGGGCTCCAATATGACCATTGCGACTGTGAATGGAAAAGGCAACTTTGCTGGCTCCTATCACACGGCTGTGACAGCCTCCTCGAACAAGATCCAGGTGTCACCGCTGCAGGGGTCCCAGAAACTCTCAAGCCAGAAGAGCTATCCCACCTTCGGCTTCACTGTCAACTGGAGCTTTTCAGGTACTTCTTGCTTTTCAGACCCCTGCAGTGTGCCCAAAGCTCCCTTGCCTGCCTTGTGATGTCAGTGATGCTTTTCTGTCCACCTCTCCAGTGTCCTTGATGGTGCCCTGCCTTCCTCTTTGGTGTTCCCAATGCTTTCTCATCCTCTGATGCTCCCTCATCCTTGATCTCCTTGGCTGCTGTCACTTCCCAGTCCCAGGGCACAGAGGATGCACTGGGGGCTGAAACCCACTGTGGTCTTCCCATCTCCATGTGAGACCCTCAGCCTTCTGACCCCTTCTGCCTGCTTCTCCCATCATTGCCGGCCCCAGAGGGCAGGGACAGCCCAGCTCTACTGTTCCCTGTGGCAGGCTGCAGGGCCATGACTCAGCACTGACTTGCCAACCCGGTCACTCTCATCTCCACCTCCATCCCTGTCCCTGCAGACTCTGTCACCGTCTTCACGGGCCAGTGCTTCATGGATGAGAAAGGAGAGGAGGTTTTGAAGACCACATGGCTTCTGCGGTCACATGCGGACAACATTAACGACGACTGGAAATCCGTCCTGTGAGCCCAGTCCCTGTCCCACATTGGTCCCTCCCCCCCCCCTGGGTCCTCACCAGCCGGCACAGCTGCTGACAGTGCAGGGGTGATGGAGGATGGGGCACTCATGCAGGGCCTCCCTGGAGGTCCTGCCAAAGTGCAAATGTTGCTGGGGGTGGAATGGGGCTGGGTGGGCATTCAGGACTGGGAGGGTGCATTTGTCCCACGCAAGGTTGCATTTTGCACCCTTACAACTCCTCCCTCTGTGTTCCTGCAGGGTCGGCACCAACGTCTTCAAACGCCCGCAGCTGCGGTCACGGAAGGAGTGAGAGTGGAAGCACGGGGGTGCAGATCTGCAGCAGCATTGGGCTCCCCCTCCTGTCTCACCCAATA
>NW_010175298.1:0-5340 GCF_000695765.1 Mesitornis unicolor
TACTCAAACAAACTTAAAAATATATTAAAAAGCAGTAAAGTATGGGAGACCATCTTTTACAATGTAGATATTTAATATTTGACTTTTCAGTACCGATCTTGAATGGAGTTTAGCAGAACATTTCAAAAGAGACTGATAATTCTGTTTAATAGCTCAGTTGAATGCTTGCTCAGAACAAAAAATCAACTCAATACAAATGTTTGTTTCATAAGTTTGGAGTTTCCACTTGGCTCCCTCCTTCCTCAGGACAGGTGATCTCTCTAGTCACAGAGAAATTATCATTATCATTTTTTTCCATTACAAAGGTCTACTTAACTTCTTACTTAAGGTGTCTAACTGATGAGCACAATCAAGCTAAACACAGAAAAATTGTTTTCAATAAGTTGTTAGTTTATGAGATTGCTGTTCCTGTTTAAGTCCTAACCAAAGGCTGTGTTCCTGAAAGCTTATTTCCTATTCTATCAGTTTGTCAGCTACTACCTCTCCCTACAAACTTTATCTAAGAGCATAATGATAATGAGGTATTTTGAGGTATTTTAATTTAGAAGGTGACTTCCATAGTAAACAAAAGACAAGAAAATGTCAGTGTCTTGAAACACATGCCTACAGGAACCACCTTCTTCACAGGATGAGCCAAGTAATCCTGTTCCTTTCAATTAGATTGCAAAAGAAAGATAAACAGGGAATGAGCAGCTAGACAGTGCAGTCAGCATCACAGAAAGAAATAGGAGCAGGTCCACTGAGCCAAGTTAAAGATCCTTGGCAAAGGACTCTCAGGACATTTAATCTACTCATTAACAAAGATATAGTGATCGTGTCACTAACACATTGCAGTTGGCTTCACTACCAGAGTCATCCAGAATGCCCAAACCATTTTTCTGTCAGTACTTTTTGCAAATAGAATCCCCCTTGGAAAAGTAATCTGGCTTTCATATTTTCATTTTATCAACATAATAGGAGATTTCCTTCATCTTACCTTACTGATGAATAGTGGCTGACAGACAGGTGTAGGTAAAGGGTATCATTACCTTCTTTTTAACACTGCTGCGACACACTTCTGCACAGGATTTGATAACGTCCTAGTAGTTCCTTCTCTAGTCCTTCAACCAGAAAAGAGTAGGTACTGGTTATTTTTATAATTTTTTATTTTTTAAATTTTATTTATTTTTTAATAAGATCCTTAGATTTTGTACGTCTGAAAATACATTTTCACCAACTAACTAACTTCATATAGCTGACAAACTTCAACCTGTATAAATAGTCTGAATTCATAAGGATTAAATAAAAATTCCAAAATAGTAGTGTAGACATTGCTTCAATAGACAGCTTTTCCTTCACTGAATACTTAGCAGCTCACCATGCATTCACGGGGCAGTGCATCTCTTTCCATACAGTGAAACATACAGACCTCATTCATGTTTATAAATATTTAAAGGGTGAGTGTCACGAGGATGGAGCCAGGCTCTTCTCGGTGACAAACAATGATAGGACAAGGGGTAACGGACACAAACTGGAACACAGGAGGTTCCACTTAAATTTGAGAAGAAACTTCTTCTCAGTGAGGGTGACAGAGCACTGGACCAGGCTGCCCAGAGAGGTTGTGGAGTCTCCTTCTCTGCAGACATTCAAAACCCGCCTGGACGCCTTCCTGTGTAACCTCATCTGGGTGTTCCTGCTCCGGCAGGGGGATTGGACTGGATGAGCTTTTGAGGTCCCTTCCAATCCCCTAACGTTCTGTGATTCTGTGAATCATTCACCAGTTTCTGAGTGCTAGGGAAGCTCTATTTCATCAGTGAAACTTCTGTGATATCCATGCACAGTGGATCTGTAACATGATTTCGTTTAAATTGCTTTGGCTTAAACAATTTTTTTTAAAATTTCATTTCTCTGTTTCTTTTAAATGTAATAGTTGCAGTAAATATATATTAAATATAGTACATCGTATGCAATTAAAGATCACACAAGACGTAAATGGCCTTACTTGCAATACCTATGAAAAACCCACCAATCAAGCCAATGAGCTGTGAGTCAATATTGCCTTTAACTGCATTCCAGCATAACATTTTGTAAAAGATTAATATAAAGCACTAAAGCATACTGTTTCCTAAATGACACTAATGACCCATAGTAAAACACAAAATTACTCTCAGGTAAAATTCAGGCCTCTCTTGCGCAGTATTAAAACCAAACATTTGTGTACATTACATCGCTGAAACTCAGGTACTTCTAATATAGATATAATTTCAGAAGTGCACTATTTCCTAAATGAAATTCTAATGTCATCCATAATCTTATTTCACATTGAGAATAATCAAAATAGCAGTTGCTGTCATCTTAGCTACCGACTAGGAGATAATGTGAGGACCTGTCAAGATGAGAAATAAAACTAAAAAACATTCAGTTAAGATTAATTCGGCAACATTTGATATATATGTAATTAAGCTAAATTACATGTAAAACCTGGGAAATGTCAAAACAAAAAGATACTGAAAGTCAGAGCTCACAGGATGTGAGGATGTCCTTGACATCCTGTGTCAGTTAAAAACTTAAGCATGAGCTTGGTACACTGTTAATCAAGCATTTTTATCCCAGAGTGAGTCATAATCTGTATTTGCTGAAACCTTGGGCTTGAATTCACCTTCTCTGACAGTAACTGTCTAAAAACAAGGTACTCAAACCCTTTCCAAAGTCTCCGGAAAGATCTTTAAAGGGGAATTCATCCCAACTACCTTACATATCTGGGGTGGGATGAATTGCCCTCTGTATCTTACTTTTTCCTTCCATTATCTATAAAGGAAACTTATATAATTGTCCCAAGCTGGGCACCCAGTTTGTAATTAAGAAATGTAGGTGATGGTGAATCTCACTGCTGATTATCGAGAAAAGCTAAAATTGTTTGTTAAAGATAATTGTAAAAGTACTGGTTTCTTAATATAGTAAAGAACTATAAAGAGATTTTAAAAGATTTGAGATGTTTAAATCTGTCTTAGAAGATAAATAATTGTACACATTTTTTAAAAAAACATAGGGTGTAGAATAATCAGTTTGTCTGAAATGCTTTTTGGAGGTCATTTCTATGAATTCAAGTTCCCCCTAGCAAACCTTTTAACCCATCTGTCTGTCTGTTAAATAGGCAAAGCTTGTAGACCTCACATGTAGGAAGTGGCAGCTTCCACTGAAAGGATCTTCTTATCACTACTTCTAACTTCATGAGACTAAAAGCAGTTGACTCTGAAGTGCAAACGAAAGCAGGTTTCCCTACTGAGAATCTCCTAGAGTATGACTTTTTTTTCATTAATCTGCTTATCTTTTTTCAGCCTTTTGAAAAAAGCATTTAGATATAAGATTAGGGGAAAGAATTTATGACAACAGGTTGCATGGTTCCTGTCTTCTGAATGTAAGCTTCAGTCAAGGTCTGTGTAGGCTGCACAGGTTTTTTTCTCTAGTATTGGAGATTGGACATGGTAATGGTACCAGATCAGAGCTGTCTTGCTTGTTTTCACTAACCTTTCTACTGGCCTTTGAAGCAAAGAGGTGGAAAAATTAGCCAGAGCAGCCCTGGTACCCTTGTATGAAGGGAATTTCTGAAAGAAATGGGGAAAATAGGAAAGCTGAACTGCTAGAAGTGATGGAGATAGAAAATGAGCTAGTAAAGTTGATTTTGGCCAAGTCAAACAATCACAAGTCACCAAGTGACAGAATAAAGATTGACTGAAACTTTAGTTCACATTCATTTACTTCTGGAATGATGTATATTTAATTAAATGATCAAATGCTATATAATCCACAGCTTTTGCTCTGATTTAGTGCTCTCTGAATCCTCAAAAGGGGCCTGAAATCCACACCTTGGTTGCTGAAGAGGGGTTTGCTTCTTTAGTAGGACATTACAAATCTCAGGAGTATGATAATTAAGAAGGGAATAAGTTTAACGTAAAAAAATAGAAGCCAAAATACAATCGAAACCTAAGCTCCTTCTATTTCAAGAGAGTGGTTACAACTAGGATTCATTACCTAGAAAGAGTATACATTTACCACACACCTCATAGGACCTTTCATTTTCTCCCCTTCCTGAACTGATACATGGCTATCAAAGGATGACAAAATAAGTAGTTGGAATTAAATTTGACCACCACTTTAATTTTGCAATTTTCAAACTTCTTTAAGCTTAGTATTGTTCTGATATATTCTTTTAATGGGAATTTTGTACATAAATCAATATTTATGATAAATAAATCATAAATCAGTTCAAGAAGGACAGGGAACTGCTAGAGAGAGTCCAGCGTAGGGCTACAAAGATGATCAAGGGAGTGGAGCATCTTCCTTATGAGGAGCGGCTGAGGGAGCTGGGGCTCTTTAGTTTGCCGAAGAGGAGACTGAGGGGAGACCTCATTCATGTTTATAAATATTTAAAGGGTGAGTGTCACGAGGATGGAGCCAGGCTCTTCTCAGTGACAAACAATGATAAGACAAGGGGTAACGGACACAAACTGGAACACAGGAGGTTCCACTGAAATTGGAGAAGAAACTTCTTCTCAGTGAGGGTGCCAGAGCACTGGCCCAGGCTGCCCAGAGAGGTTGTGGAGTCTCCTTCTCTGCAGACATTCAAAACCCGCCTGGACGCCTTCCTGTGCAACCTCATCTGGGTGTTCCTGCTCCGGCAGGGGGATTGGACTGGATGAGCTTTTGAGGTCCCTTCCAATCCCTAACGGTCTCGGATTCTGTGATTTCCAAATGAGAGACATAAATTTTTAGGAAAATATTACTTTTGAACCTAAGGAAAAATTCTGTGCTCAGAAGATTTTCCACAAAATATCAGTTGCAATAATAAAAGATTGTATTTTTCCCTCAAATAATACACTGCATGTATCTATGAAGTATTCTGGCTGTGACATTATTATTGATGTGGGTAAGAATTGTCCAACTGGCTGACATATCTGGCACAAGCCAAGAACTTTCACTGCCAAATATATAATGCATTGTAATGCAAGCCAAACACTGAACTGGCCATTCTCTCAAAAAAGTTCAAACTTCTACCTTTGAATCTCTGAGGGTTACACTTTTTTACAAAATTACATATGCAAGGGACAGTAAATAATTACTATGGAGATAATAACTGGCATAGTTTGAACAGTTACAATGTAACAAGGAAAGAAATTTCATCATTTATCACCAGTAGAGTTATTAAACTGGATTACAATCTGCACAGTAGATGAAATAGGTAGAGCAACACTAAACATAAGAACAGTTTTATGATAGTGTGTTTTTGTTTTGTGGTTTAAAGCTTTCTATGATGTACAGAATGTCAGGACTTGGAAGGAACCTCAAAAGCTCCCCCAGTGC
>NW_010175299.1:0-1788 GCF_000695765.1 Mesitornis unicolor
GATTATTCCTCCCCCACCCCCCCAAATCTCGCAGCCGTTGGGGCCGTGGCCGCTCGGCCGTGGGGCCCCCAGGGCTTTGGGGTCGGCCTGGAGGTTTTTGTGCCCCCCTGTGTCACCGTGGCTACTGCTGCTTGGGGTGCTGCTGCTCACGGGGACGCGGGCGCTGACAAAAACGCCTGCGTCCAAACCGAGGGGGGGCCTTTCCCGGGGGACCGGGTCTCGCTGGAGCCCCTGCCTGGCCCCATCTGCGGAGTTTACACCCAAATCTCGGCCTGATTTGGCTCCTTGAGGCCTGTTTAGGCCTTAAATCTGGGCCTAATTTGGCTCCTTGGGCCCATTTAGGCCTAAATTTGGGCCTAATTTGGCTCCTTGGGCTCATTTAGGCCTAAATTTGGGCCTAATTTGGCTCCTTGGGCCCGTTTAGGGCTAAATCTGGGCCTAATTTGGCTCCTTGGGCCCATTTAGACCTAAATCTGGGCCTAATTTGGCTCCTTGAGACCTGTTTAAGCCTAAATCTGGGCCTAATTTGGCTCCTCAGGCCCATTTAGACCTAAATCTGGGCCTAATTTGGCTCCTTGTATTTTTCCCCTTTTTGAGGTTTTTTCATCACTTTTTGAGGTATTTTTCCCACTTTTTCGGTTATTTCTCCACTTTCTGAGGTATTTATTCCAATTTATGACGTATTTTCCCCACATCTGGGGTTATTTTTCCAATTTTTGAGGTATTTTTCTGGTTTTTTTGCATTTTTTAACCAATTTCTGAGGTATTTTTCCCACTTTCTGAGGTATTATTACCACTTTTGGGGTTATTTTTACCATTTTTTAGGTTATTTTTCCTCTTTCTGAGGTATTTTTACCATTTGGGGGGATATTTTTCCACTTTTTGAGGTATTTTTACCACTTCTTGGGTTATTTTTCCTCTTTTTGAGGTAATTTTCCTCTTTCTGAGGTATCTTTACCACTTTTTGAGGTATTTTTTACCACTTTTTTGGTTGTTTTTACCATTTTTAGGTTATTTCTCCACTTTCTGAGGTATTTTTACCATTTGGGGGGATTATTTTTCCACTTTTTGAGGTATTTTTACCTCTTCTTGAGGTATTTTTCCTCTTTTTTGGACTTTTTGAGGTATCTTTACCAATTTTTGGGTTATTTTTTCCTCTTTTTGAGGTAATTTTCCTCTTTCTGAGGTATTTTTCCCACTTTTTGAGGTATCTTTACCAATTTTTGGGTTATTTTTTCCTCTTTTTGAGGTAATTTTCCTCTTTCTGAGGTATTTTTCCCACTTTTTGAGGTATCTTTACCAATTTTTGGGTTATTTTTTCCTCTTTTTGAGGTAATTTTCCTCTTTCTGAGGTATTTTTCCCACTTTTTGAGGTATCTTTACCAATTTTTGGGTTATTTTTTCCTCTTTTTGAGGTAATTTTCCTCTTTCTGAGGTATTTTTCCCACTTTTTGAGGTATCTTTACCAATTTTTGGGTTATTTTTTCCTCTTTTTGAGGTAATTTTCCTCTTTCTGAGGTATTTTTCCCACTTTTTGAGGTATCTTTACCAATTTTTGGGTTATTTTTTCCTCTTTTTGAGGTAATTTTCCTCTTTCTGAGGTATTTTTCCCACTTTTTGAGGTATCTTTACCAATTTTTGGGTTATTTTTTCCTCTTTTTGAGGTAATTTTCCTCTTTCTGAGGTATTTTTCCCACTTTTTGAGGTACTTTTCCCACTTTTTGAGGTATCCTTACCACTTTTTGGGTTTTTTTTCGATTTTTTAGGTTATTTTCCCACTTTCTGAGG
>NW_010175300.1:0-1490 GCF_000695765.1 Mesitornis unicolor
AAGTGGGGCATTGCCCCTCCCTAGGGGAGATCTGGGACCTCCTGGGACAATTGGGGACCCCAAAACCCCCCCAAGCTCCCCCCAGTTCCCCCCAGGGACCCCATGGGGTGATTTTGGGGTCCCCCTGACCCCCGATTTCCCCCCCAGGGACCCCGAGGGGGCAGTGACCCACGCACAGGAGGTGATCTCGGACCTGCTGTGCAACCGCGTGGACGTGTCCCAGCTCGTCATCACCAAGGAGCTGACGAGGGCGGCCAGCGCCTACGCCGCCCCCCAGGCCCACGTGCAGCTGGCGGAGAGGTGGGGACCCCCCCTGTACCCCCCAAATTGGGGCACCCCCAAGATGGGGATCCTAAAACAGGGACCCCCAAATCGGGCAGCTCCAAAGGGAGACCCTGGGATGGGGACCCCAAAACAGGGACCCCCCCAATGGGCACCCCAAGACGGAGACCCTAAAACAGGGACCTCAAATTGGGGAGACACAAATGGGGACCCCAAATTGGGGACCCCCACAATGGGCACCCCAAGATGGGGACCCCAACTTGGGGAGTCCCAAATGGGGACCTTAAAATGGGGACCCCAAAATGGGGGCACCCAAATGAGCACCCCAAGGTGGGGGTCCTAAAACAGGGACCCCAAATTGTGGACCCCCCCAAATGGACCCCCCAAGATGGGGACCCTAAAACAGGGACCCCAAATTGGGGATCACCCCAATGGGCCCCCCAAGATGGGGACCCTAAAACAGGGACCCCAAATCGGGCAGCTCCAAAGGGAGACCCCAAAATGGGGACCCCAAATTGGGGTCCTCAGATTGGGGACCCCATAAATGGGGACCCTGAAACAGGGACCCTGAAATAGGGGCACCCCACAGGGAGACCCTGGGATGGGGTCCCCAAATTTGGGTACTCAAATTGAGGACCCCACAAATGAGGACCTCAAATTGGGGACCCCACAAATGGGGACCCTGAAATGGGGGCACCCCACAGGGAGACCCTGGGATGGGGTCCCCAAATTTGGGTACTCAAATTGAGGACCCCACAAATGAGGACCTCAAATTGGGGACCCCACAAATGGGGACCCTACAAATGGGGACCCCAAATTGGGATCCTCAAATTGGCGACCCCACAAATGGGGACCCTGAAATGGGGGCACCCCACAGGGAGATCCTGGGGTGGGGACCCCAAATTGGGGACCCCACAAATGGGGACCCTACAAATGGGGACCCCAAATTGGGATCCTCAAATTGGCGACCCCACAAATGGGGACCCTGAAATGGGGGCACCCCACAGGGAGACCCTGGGATGGGGTCCCCAAATTTGGGTACTCAAATTGAGGACCCCACAAATGAGGACCTCAAATTGGGGACCCCACAAATGGGGACCCTGAAATGGGGGCACCCCACAGGGAGACCCTGGGATGGGGACCCCAAATTGGGGACCCTAAAATGGGGATCCCATAAATGGGGGCACCCCACAGGGGGACCCCGGGGT
>NW_010175301.1:0-1154 GCF_000695765.1 Mesitornis unicolor
ATGGGGTAGTATTTAGCCCTGGGATGCTGCATGCAAAATACTTGGAGCATTTCTGTGGGGTAGTATTTAGCCCCAGGTTGTTGCATGCAGAATGCTCAGAGCATTTGCACGGGGTAGTATCCAGCCCTGAGATGTTACATGCAAAGTTATCAGTGCATTTGCAAGGTGCAATATTCAGACCTGGGGATGTTGCATGCAAAATACTGGGTGCATTTGCATGGGGTATTATCCAACCCTGGGATGCTGCATTCAAAATACTCAGAGCATTTGCATGGGGCAGCACGGGGTAGTATCCAGCCCTGGAATGCTGCATGCAAAATACTCAGTGCATTAGCATGGGGTTGTATTTACCTCCAGGTTGTTGTATGCAGAATGCTCAGAGCATTTGCACAGGGTATCATCCAGTCCTGGGATGCTGTATGCAAAACACTTGGTGCATTAGCATGGAGTATTATCCAGCCCCGGGATGTTACATGCAAAGTTATCAGTGCATTTGCAAGGTGCAATATTCAGACCTGGGGATGCTGCATGCAAAATACTGGGTGCATTTGCACAGGGTATCATCCAGCCCCAGGACGTTGCATGCAAAATACTCAGTGCATTTGCAAGGTGCAATATTCAGACCTGGGGATGTTGCACGCAAAGTACTGGGCGCATTTGCATGGGATATTATCCAGCCCTGGAATGCTATATGTTAAATACCTGGTGCATTTGCACGGGGTAGCATTTAGCCCAAGGATGTTGCATGAAAAATACTCGGTGCATTTGCATGGGGTAGTTGCATGCAAAATACTCAGTGCATTTGCAAGGTGCAATATTCAGACCTGGGGATGTTGCACGCAAAGTACTGGGCGCATTTGCATGGGATATTATCCAGCCCTGGAATGCTATATGTTAAATACCTGGTGCATTTGCACGGGGTAGCATTTAGCCCAAGGATGTTGCATGAAAAATACTCGGTGCATTTGCATGGGGTAGTATTTAGCCCCGAGATGCTGCATGGAAAATACTCTGTGCATTTGCACGGGGTAGTATTTAGCCCTGGGATGCTGCAGACAAAATACTTAGTGTATTAGCATGGGGTATTATCCAGCCCTGGGATGTTACATGCAAAATACTCAGAGCATTTGCACGGGGTATTATCCAGCCCTGGG
>NW_010175302.1:0-4536 GCF_000695765.1 Mesitornis unicolor
GAAGCTCATACAGTTGGCCTCAGCCCATTGTGTTGTCAAAGTGTTGTCCAAGGTCCTAGTATTTTTGTGTTTTCCAGCATAAGAACATGGGCATTGCTGGGTTAGTACCTTCAGAATACTGTTTTCAAGGGTGATAGCAGGCTAGGAAAAACCATTTAAGGACTGGTGTAAAAGCAAAACAGCTATCAACCATTAAGAAACGAAAACCCTTCTGTTTCAAGGATGATTTAAAAAAACAAACAAACAACAACAACAACAACAAAACCATAATGTTCCTAGGCCTTAAGAAATGCAATTAGCTAATAGACTATAGTATAACGATTAAGGGGAAGCGATTGTAATTGTAAATTGCCATGTGCCACGTGGAAGGCACTAATACACTTAAAATACAATAGCGCATACATCTAGGACTAGTAATGAAGGTGATAATCACTTTATATTCACAAAGGAAATTATATCATAAATCCTATATAATGCAGTTTACAGGTTACCTTGGCAAGGGCACTTGAATCGACAAGCAAAGAACAGGCAGTCCAATAGCTGTAGTATATATTATAATTAGAAGCATAAAATTCTAATGAAATGTTGTCCTAAGTAATATTGATTCAAATTTGATGGGGTAAGAATACATTGATGTAATGGCATTCAGATAGGTTGGTTCACTAAGTAATTAGAGAAACACTCGTACTACTCTTGATGGGGCCCTTTCAGCAATGCTTCCACATCTCCCTTTAGTAAAACTTACTACTTTCTGACTCAAAAAAGAGAATCATTAGTAAAAGGATCCTGCAAGCACTCATTTGCAGCAGAAACCGTTTTTCAGTTTTAATTAGCATAAATTTAGCATCTCATGCAAAAAAATGGGGTTGCAGAGCATACAAGCTGAACAAACCCTCCCCAAAGTGTCCTTAATTTCACATCTTACTTAGTATTGGGTGCTGGAGATGTTTGGAAGGAGCATTTCGTTGTAAGCTAGCCCTGTAAAGTGAGGAAGGGATACAAATGGTGTGTTAAATTGCGTAAGTGAATTAACAGCAGCTTTTCAGGATCAGGATGGATGCTGTCATCTCAGTCTGAACAAGAGCAAGACAGACTACTCTGCAAAGATGATGGGAGATTTGCAGAGGTACCAGTAGGAGTAGCATAATATTAAATATAGGTTTACATTTATTAGTACCCTATTAAAAGTACAAAATATAATAATGTGGAAAATAACAAAGAAAGACTAAAAGAGTTAAGTCTTCTTTTCCTAGAGAAGTCTTGGGAGGGACCTCTTCATGGTATTCCAGTACTTGAAAGAATTGAGGCTCTTTCTTCACAAGGAGCTACATGGAGAAGACAAGGGGCAATGGGTACAAGTTGCACCAGGTGTGGCTTCATCTTGATAAAAGAAAAAAATTTAGAGTGAGAACAATCAGTCACTGGAGCAACCTCCCCAGGGATGTGGTAGTGTTCTTACCACTGGAGGTTTTCAGGTTGTAACTGGACAGGGTGCTATGTGATCTTATCCAGGCTCCCTTTCCAAGAAAAAGGTTGGACCAGATGATCTTTTGAAGTTCCTCCTGACCTAGACTATTCTGTGATTCTATTGGCACATTAAAGTTGATTTCTGGTTCCTGATTTAGACCCATACCTAAAATATTCATTTCGTGGCATTATAATTACTCAACTTCAGACTTCCAAATAATTTAATATGCAATTATTTTTATACTGTCTTTGTCTGAGTATTGTTAATCCCAGGGTAAAAATCATACGATTTTTATGTTTTCAAATAATAACTGAACCCAACAGCAAACATGACAGATTTGGAAGACTGATCATGTACTTTTCCATTTCCACAACAGTCCCATGATCAAGTAAAAATATTTTAAAAACCCAGAAAGCTAGAGGTGCAGATAATCATCATATGTTTGTTGTCAAATAGAGTTCAGAAGTCCTATTCAAGTTTGTATTTATTCTTATATGTGCCTCACACAAATAGACTTGTCCATGCTAGGGCAAGAAGAAAAAGCCTCTCCAGCAAGCCTGAGCCAAATTCCTCTGAAGTTTATGGTTACCTCTGAAAATGATTGCCTCTATTTTTAGTGAGACAAAATTTCAAACACTAGGAAACATCAAGACACATTAATATCTGCTTAGATAGGCACATGAAACAGGCACCCACATTTTGAATAACCAAGGAGATAACAGTATATATTTTTTGTACGCTTTATTTACAGTACTATACTTTCAGTAGTAAATAGTAGCCATGTACTCATGAAAATTCAAATTAAAGTGTTTTTGAGTTGAAAACATATGTTGTTAGGAGTGGAGCAGTGCAGATCATAATTCTCAGTGACTTCCCTTTTGAAAGATGAGTCCTACATTGATCACAATGCTGCCCTAATGAAATTCTTGTTATTTTATCATTAATAGCACTGAGGCAATAGAAATACCTCACTGACCCAGTCAGTCCCCATAACTCAGTTTGGTAGACTTCAGAAGAGGCTCCTGCCCAGTAAACAAATAAACTCAGCTTGATGTTATAAAACCCATCAGATGTTTTAAGGCAAGATTTGGATGAGAAAAACAATGTCTTTTTTAGATAGCTGTGACTGGTTGCAAGTGTAAGCAGAATGGCCTACAGAACTGGAGTTAAATCCTTGGAGCTTTACTGAAAATGCATCCTTGCCTATTTGTCTGTTTTTATTTCCACACAAGCCTGCAATTCCATATGCTATTCATTATCTGGGATTTTGTCATATCCTCTGCATTGCTCTGTCTGTTCTCCTTTTCTGAGTCTTTCTCAGCCTGGCTGGCATAATTTCAGTGTTACAGAATTTAAATGACAATCCAGCAGGATAATGTCACAAAGGGATCCCCAGCAGTGCTGTACAAGTGAAGCACAGTGAAATGGGGTTTTTAAGAAACTGAGCAGAGGGTCAAATTCAGAGAATAAAGGCCAAAATACACAGGCAAGAAGTGGCCAGCACAGTGTATTTTGATTTCCAGAGTGCCCTGCACTGCAGAAATGCTTTCACACCCACGTTAAAGTTGTCACAGTGTAAGGGAGAAAGTTGATAACTAATAATGAGAAAAAGATCAGAAACAAAAGAGATCAGAAACAAGGTGATTAATTATAATGATGAAGGAAGTTATGAGCAGGAGCCTCAGCATTGCTATGCATAATACTCTTGCAGGGGGTGAGGTAATGATCTGGTAAAGTTATTGCTGATAGAGATTTATTCAAATTATTTAGAACTAAAGAGTCTTCAAAGGATCTCAATGACTGCACCAAAGAATAAAATTCTCTGTTGACAAAAATAAATCCAGGTACATAGGAAAAGAAACTATGTAAACTGTATGTACTCATTGTCAGATTTTGAATTAGCTATTCCTGCTTAGGAAAGGGATTGTACGGTCATCACTTGAAAATGTCAGCTCAGTGCTCAGTGGCAGCCAAAAAGGCAAATATAATGATAGGAATTGTTAGAAAACAACTTGAGAGCAAACCAGCAAGCATCACTAAGCTAGCCTGTAAATGCATTTCTGTATGCATTCATACAGAAAGCTGCATGCCAGTCTAATTGCTCTGCCTTTGAAAGTTATAGCAACATCAAACGAAATATAAAGAAAGGTAACAATGCTGATCACAGATATGGAATGATTCCCATGCAAAATCTTTGATAGTGAAGATGCTTTCTCTCATTCAGGGCTGGGCATAGCTTCTCTTCACATCTGCAGCATATACATGTGTTACGCAGAGAGAGACAGGAAAATGAGAGAATGACTTGAATGCCATAGTATGTGTTTGAGTGAAATCGCAGGACTACGAAGTAGAATTAACTGCAAAATTAGTTGGATTTCTTTTATTGCTGCACATTTTTTAACCTTCTTCAGGTGAAGCAGAAAGGGACAAATTAGAAATGTCCCTCTTAGTTCAGGAAAACTGCCAGTACTCAGATTCTTGCTGGGAAAAATGCCAGCACTCCACTCATGCAATATCTTTCTCACTTTAAGCGCACTCTTTAGGAATTGGGGGAAGACTACAAGCTAATGAATGCCCAATCCAGGGTAGCACACTGTGCATCTTCTTTATGCATTGGAAGGAAAAAAACCCCAACCAACAGCAAAAACCATAAATTCCTGGAGTCTACTAAATGGTACAGGGGAACTCTCATTTCACCAGGATTATGGTTTTTGCAAGTGCTCTCTTCATGGAACTTCATCGCTTTCCATCATTGGTTATTACTACTTTGCTACCTGCAAACGTAGCGTAAATTCCAAAATACCTCAGGTAGAGACAGAGGGAATGGCAATCTGGCAGGGTATTGCAGCCCAAAAGGCTTCAGGAGGGATCACAGGGTCTTCTTACTTCTCAGTCATTCTTAATGCATTTGCCTAGATGCTGTTTGACATATGCTGGTGGTCCAGGATAACACCCAGAGTCCCAGGTATTTTGGCAGATGCATAATCAGGAACTTGTCTACCCATGTGGATTTCTGCTGAGTTCTAGGGCTTATTTTGGTAAGAGATCTGCACAGAGCAAGTCAGCAG
>NW_010175302.1:4567-23264 GCF_000695765.1 Mesitornis unicolor
GTTATTTTAATGGAGAAAGAAGTTCCTGCAGATATCCAGAGCAGGTATAAATTGCTATATCCCATTGTCTTTCATTAAGAAGGAGGCTGTGGTTTTGTAACTTTGCAGGTTTTTCTCCAAACACATAATGCCACCATTATAGTTGCTATCAGCTGATCAGCATTTTGCCATGGGGACAAGATAAGCACATCACCTCTATCTGATGTCATTAATGTCTAAGCTGAGGGCTACCCATGAAGCCGTTAAAAATGGATTCATTGCTGTTATCTATCCTGGCGTATCTCATGTGTAAAGAAAAAAGAAAAGTCTAACATTTTGGCTCTGTCTCAGAGTGGCCAACATGCAGTGTATCACCTGCTATGAAATGTCCAGTGCATAGTGAAACATTAGAGCATTTAGGAATCTTGTTGCCCTCCAGCCCTAAACCTTGACCTGTAACCATTACTCCTACCTATTTAGTGGAGTCAGCTGTGACAGGTGCTGTGTTTAAGGACCTAAGGCTTAGAGGATGGACACTTTGGAAAAGACATTCATGGGAACTTCCCAGAAATACCTTGATTTTAGGGCAGCGTAGCTTATTGCAGTGGTGGAGCAGGGATTATATGTCACCCAGAATGAGATCTGCATGGTCAAGTGTCTAGGCCAGGTCCTGTGACCATGGAAATAAATAGCAAAACTCACGGTGATTTCACTGGGAAAAGGAAGACGGAGTTATGAAAATAGTGCACTAAAGTCTAAAGCAGGATGCTGTAGAGAAAAGGTGTCAACTTTTTTAAATTATGTAGGGAAGATAGTTTGTAGGACATCTGGAGTAGCTTGGGAGGTGTCAATGGCAGTTCTGTAGCAAATACTTATTTAAATGATTCCTGATAACATTGGAGCTGACACATCAAAATTACAGAATTACACTCCTGCACAGGAAAAAAATACACCTATGTGCAGCAGTTCCAGTAAGTGCAGAAATAAGTAGCAGATGTTATAGCTAAAAAACACTGTGGTGCAGTGAATTTAAAACTGGACATCACTCACAGGTTAATTTAGAGGACTGATCCCAAGAAAATGCCTACTGCTATTGCTAGAATTATATCACATTTTTGAACTTCAGGATACAAAAAGTAATCATATTTGTATGTGGTCTGGTTTTAAATGGCTGAAATTATGGTTGTTTATTAGCACCTGTAGGAATCTGTCCCCCGGACACACTGTGGTGATGAAAGCTAAGAAGAAAAGTATTTTTTCATCATTTATTTCCTTAGTTTAACCAAGCTTACTAGAAAATATTTTTCCTGGTATGGCAATCTGCTGATCCCATTGTTTAGTAGTCTTTCATTTTTATAAATTGTTATTGCAACATTTATGCAAATAACGGGCATTTTGGTGTCAACTAGATCAAACAAACAGTAAAAATAATATTAAGTAAAAACAAACTTTAAAAAATGTTATTAGGTGTATACAAAGTAAATCTAAGAATTGAATTAATTCTAAATTCTTCAGTGTAATTTTTTTTTTTTTAAAACATCAAAGCATAGATATTTATCTTAGTGCTTTTTTTTTCTTTATTATTTTTGGGCAAATCCCAGTGTCTTTTTTTTCTTGTTAATAGATCTTGATTTTTTTAACCACATATGAAGAAAAAAAATACCTCTCATTTTGTACTTCTCCAGCCTGATAACAGAAGGGAAAGAAAAAGAAAAAGCAAAACTATATAACCTGTAAAATTTAATATTACATCATCATCAATTACATCATCCCTCAGCCTGTATTGATACAGGGATTGCCCCGACCCAGGTGTAGGACCTTGCACTTGGCCTTGTGGAACCTCATGATGTTCACATGACCCCACTTCTCATGCTTGTCCAGATCCATTTGGTGGCATCCTGTCCCTCCAGCGTGTCAACCACACCACTCAGCTTTGTCACTGGCAAATTTGCTAAGGGTGCAGTCGATCCCACTGTCCACGTCACTGACAAAGATATTAAACTGCACTAGTCCTAATACCAATCCTTGAGGAATGCCACTCATCACTGGTCTCTGTCTGGACATGGAGCCACTGACCACTACCCTCTGGATGCAACCGTGTAACCAGTTCCTCATCCACGGAACATCCATCAAACCCATAACCCTCCAATTTAGAGAGAAGCATGTTGTGGGGGACCATGTGAAAAGCCTTATAGAAGTCCAGATTGATGACGCCTGCAGCTCTTCCTATGTCCGCTGATGTAGTCACTGATGTAGTATGAACAGTGTGTCATTCAATAGGACTTATTTCCCATCCTCATTCACATCCTCCCCATTTCACATTCTGAATTTGAACTGCTAATTTATATAAGGCACATATTTCCTCTGTGAGGAAGAACGTATTATCAAAGCTCAGGAAACTCATGAGGTGATTTAGGTCATACAAGGCCAAAGGTATTACAAGACTCTGTGCTGCCTCTCGAAATCAGATACTAAAACATTTGAGAGACAGAAAGGATTTAGCACTTGACATCTCTAAAGACAGTATTAGCAGCATGGCCAGTGTCATTGGTGACTCTATCCATCAAGGCCTCCCAGGACCATTGACTTGCCTTGGAGAGGCTGCAAAGTGACTGCCACCAAATTGAACTTTTCAGCGTTGAGTGGGTGGTATTGCTTTCAACTAAATCTCTGCAGTGAGGCTTCTGTTGAGCATCTTTAGAAGAAGTGCTGCTAAATTTCTGCTCGCTTGCGTACCTGGCAGGAGGCAGATAAAAGAACATTCTCTTTGTGAAGACACATTTGAAGGCTATTGTTAGGCAGTGGGCCCTCCTGTCTGTGGCAGGATCTTAGCTGCTGTGCTCCCAGACTCTGCTCTAACAGATTAACTTTCACTTGTATTTTTTCACACATTTCATCCTGGCATGGGCTGTTCTTTTAGAACATATTGCTGTAATGGATGAGGTAGTCTGAGAACAGGGCATGTGTGGTCCTGTCGCTGCTGGCTTCTCACTTTGTGGCCCTCCCTTAAAGAAGCTGGTAGGTTCATATCCTGGAGAGAGAAGGAGGCATATGGCCGGGTCAGTCTATCCTGTTATTCTGTTCAAGAAGGTCTGTACACATATTGTAAAAAACCCAAACAAACAAACAAACAACCTTTGTGATATTTTGTGGAATTGTGCAAATCTTAGATACTGATTGAGTGTATCCTGGGAAGTGATTTTATTAAGTGGTATTGTGGAGTTCCCTATTTCTGGCATCACAAAGATAATTTTTCAGGTCAGAAAACTCTGTTTGTGGTTTTACTTGTTTGTTTGTTTTCCCCTGATGCCAGCCAAGACATGCAACTGGTACATCTCACATGGGATTGGGCCTAATCTGAGCCTTGTAATTGGAGCCTGCGTTGTGGAGGCATCCCGCCAGTGCTGTCCCTGCGTGACAGTGGTGGTATCACCAGCAGCTGTGGTAGTGCTGTGGTCTCTGTTATTGCCTTGTACAGTGAAGAGAAAATTTATTCTGAGACAGGGAACCAAATGGCATCGAAAATACACATTATAGATCCCTTACACCTTCTAAATTATTTTCTGAGATTTTATTCTCTGTCTCTGGCCATAGGAAATAATATTCTTGGACCTTCAAGATGAGTGGCATTGTATGGCTCGTGTCCCTACAGATAAAGTAATTTTCTCTCCCCAAAACAAGATGGCCTTATCCATGCTGCCTGTTTGTAATGGTTCTGAATCTTGCACAGTCAGGTGGCTTGAGTCAAGGCTGTGAGTGCATCTGAGCCCTCTTCTAAGTGTGGCTGAGAGTCCCCTGTGTAATTTCAGTGTGGGTCCAAAGTGTCACCTCAGGAGAGTTACTGTGGCTGATTGGAAAGCTTAGACCAGAAAGATTCAACCCAAGAGAAGATAAGAGCCATGTCAGACTCGCAAACAGCCTTCTGCCCTAATTTCTGTTATGTAGGTCCTCCTGTTGTCTGGTTGGGTGGTGCACCACTTTTTTTCTATACTTTCTCTTACTCTCATGCAATGGAAAGTGCAAAACTTGTCAGGCTCCATAACCATCTCCTGTATGATTCCATCTCTGCCACAGCTTCCATGTCTGCACCTAAGGACTTGTCCTGTCTGTAGATACTCTGCAGCATACAGCAAGTAAAAGGTGTTTGTTAAGACCAGCCTTGTCAGTGTGAGTATAGATGCAAAAATCCCCACTGATCTCAATCAGTGACACTGAGCAGCAACTCCTTCCAACGCTCCTGTTGTCGCTGCTCAGCAGGACCAGGGAGGCAGAGGTCAGAGCAGTGGCAGGGGAGCGTCAGGCCACTGAGTCCTACATAAAGCAATTAGATTAAATGAAAGATGATCGGTGATATTAAAACCACAGGGAACCCTCTGCATAAGTCAACAGAAAGTTGCTACTAATGTGAAAGGTATCTCAGCTTTACCATGGAAATAGGGATTGGTTTATTTCTAAAGCAGCCTTGACAAAACTAATATATTGTAGTTTCTAACCTCCAACGGCGACTAATTCCAGCAACATGAAGCATAAGAGCCCCCTAGAGGCACATCCTATCGTGTTATGTCTGACACACTGGGAGAAGCAATGAGCCTTCAGCTGTAGGCTGCAAAACAAGATGAGCCTCATAAAGGGAGAACAGCCAGCTGTGTAGTTAGGTCTAATCCTTTCCCAATTTGGAATCTAACCAAAGAGGAGCTCTTTAGCATTTGTCTTTAAATAGGCTGCTTGCAAAACGTGTAGCAGAGTATAGAGCACGTGACACTGTTCTGTGCAACATCCCTGTCTCTAAATTGGAGAGACATGGATTTGATAGATGGATCACTTGGTGAATAAAGAAGTGGCTGGATGGTTGCACTCAAAGGTTTGCAGTCAGTGGCTTGATGTCCAATTGGAGAGCAGTGAGGAGTGGCATTTCTCAAGGTTCAGTATTGAGACCAGTGCTGTTTAAGACCTTTGTCAGTGACATGGACGGTGGGATTTAGTGCACCCTCAGGAATTTTGCCAACAACACCAAGCTGTGTGGCGCTGGAAGGAAGGGATGCCATCCAGAGGCATCCTAACAGGTTTGATAGGTTGACCCATGCCAACCTCATGAATTTCTGCAACGCCAAGTGGAAGGTCCTGCACCTGGGTCAGGGCCATGCCAAACACAAAATACAGGCTAAGCAAAGACTGGATTAAAACCAGTGCTGAGAAAAAGGACTTGGGGATGTTGGGTGATTAGAAGCTGAGCATGACCCAGTAATGTATGCTTACAGCCCAGAAAGCCAACTGTATCCTGGGCTGCATCAAAAGAAGCATGTCCAGCAGGTCAAGGGAGGTGATTCTCCTCCTGAACTCTCCTCTTGTGGCACAGAGAGATAGATGATAGTCTGTATGTTCAGAACAGATTTTAGTAGTAGATATGTGTGCCTAGAAGCTTTGGAGAAACCCTGTCTCTGTTTAGTGGGAGACAAAGCATGGAAGAAACATTCCCTTTGCCTACATTTCCTGTAAGATTGTGGGATGAAGACAGGAGGAAATGGATAGATCATACTTCATACACATGATATTTCTAAAGAATTTTAAATTCCTGAATAATTTAAAAATTATAATTATAGAAATCCTTATGCTTACAGTGAGCATAGGCAAACATAATCTTGCATCTTGGCCAAATGTATTTTTCAGATGTATTACAAAAGCCATACTCTTTATGCCATTGCCAGTATCAGGTCCCTCTTTGAGAAATGATTACATTAGAGTTTCTCAGCAAAGCATTTAAAGAATATTTTAATGCTGGGGAAAAGAAAGTAAAGTTTCATGAATTTACTGAGTTTGCGTCTTAATACGGTGGTCTGTGGTAATCAACAAGCAATGAATGACCCTCATGGAAAGGAAAGTAAAGATACAGATGATGTTTCAAGCATTTCTGGCAGCTAGAAATTCTGGGTAAGCTCATTCAAATGGTTATGTGTCCCCTTATGGCATCATCAATGAGGCTATTAAAACTAAGGTTATTTAGAACAAAGGATACACTAGCACATTGCAAACTTGGGAGAAGGAGAAGAAGGGAAAAAAAATAATGTCAGCAAAACAGAGAGGAAAAGAAGGGAAAAAATGCCAAGATTTTGACAAAGCCAATTAATTCTTCCTGCTGTTCAGAGATAACCTGTGATCGAACATCTACGATAAACTGTGTGACAATGGAGATAAATCCTTGGGGAGCAGAAACTGAAGTTTAAAATAAATGTAGGCAACTTCAACATAAAAGGTGGGAAGGCTGTACTGTCTAATTACAGAATAAATACATGCAAAACAAATGGTACTATAATACATGGGTCACTGTATTCAGCAGCTGTTGTAACATAATTTTGAGCTTTATCATTTCCATTTCTATGATAAAAACCTAATTCTATTATCTGTTCGTTGTGCAGCAATTTGTGAGCCGTTTGAACTTCTCATGGCCTAATTTGCTGTCTTCAAAATACCTAATAGACTCTTCAGCTATGTCTTATATTACCCACATGAAACCCAAAACACAGCAAAATTCCTCTGGGATGAAAACCTGAGTATGTCATTGCGTAGCTCAAACAAAGCTTTTATTAACACCTCATTCTACCTGGAAGCATACAGAATCACAGAGTACTAAGAGTTGGAAGGGACCTCGAAAGATCATCCAGTCCAACCCCCCTGCCAGAGCAGGATCACCTAGACTAGGTTGCACATACGTTGATTATGGGAGCAGGAGTGTGGAGGAAATCTATTGAAACTGAGGCTATAGTTTCTGCATTTAAGAAATTTACTGCTTCTTTGCAAAATCCTTTGGCTGTGAATAACTGAATTTGTAGCTTTTCATTACACTATAACTCACATTCTAGGTTGAGCACCACTTCGTAGTAGAAAAGAATGTCTGACTTTCTCAGGCCTCCATAAAATCTCATGAGAGGAAAATATAAGGGTAGATTTTAGAAAAAAACTTATTAAATAAAAATGCATACAACCTTCACAAGCCATGAAGGTGGAAAATTATCTGTTTGGTTGACCTAAAAGTAATAGCAGGATTTTTTTTTAATAGATGGACATACATGTCTTGAAATGTAGCTAAATTAGTTATAAACTGCAGATTCATTATTTAATTTGACAGCTGACAGTTCAAGCTTGTTTCAGAAAAAGAAAGTTCAAAATCTCGTCAACAATTATTTATTTGGCATTGATTTCAAAAAGGAAAATTTCTATCATATTTTGCTGTATTATTCAGAAAAGGAAAAAATACTGTGAAAGCTCATAAGAAGTTATGTGATGTGTATGGTGAAAATGCCTTAGAACTATGGCAGTGTGAATGATTCTATGATTCTATGAATTGGATTCCCAAGTTTCTGTCTAGAGATTTTGATGTTAAAGATGCACCACGTTCAGGAAGTTGATAGCGACAAAATAAAGGCATTGATTGAACCAATCTGTGTTTAACAACAGAAGAGATTGCTGATAATCTTAACATATTGGAATCAAGCATGGAAAACCATTTAAAACAACTTGGATATATTAGGAAGCTCAATGTTTGGGTACCACATGAGCTCAAAGAAATTCATCTCATGAAGCACTCTGACACCTGCAGTTCGCTCTTGAATCATAAAGAAAATGATCTATTTTTCAGACGTATTATAATAGGTGATGAAAGATGAATCATCTACAACAGTGATGAACCAAAAAGATTGGGGAGCAAGCTCGATGAACCAGCTCAAAGCACTTGAAAAGCAGCTGTTCACCAAAGGAAGGTTGTGCTGTCAGTCTGGTGAGATTTCAAAGATACTGTGTATTTGACACTGCTTCCAAGGAACCAAGCCATTGAGTCACATGTGTACTGTCATCAACTGGATAAGTTAAATGATGCTATCAAACAGAAGTGTCCAGGATTGGTGAATTGCAGAGGTGTTGTGTTTCTCCATGATAACACTGGACTACATACATGTTTGGTCTCTCATCAGAAATTGTTGGAGCTTGGATAGGATGTGTTACCACATCCACCATATTCACCAGACCTGGCACCATCAGACTACTACTTGTTTTGTTCTTTACAAAATGCGTTGAATGGTAGAACCCTCACTGCTGATGAGGATATCAAATCATTCTTGGAAGTGTTTTTTGCTGAAAAAGATAATAACTGTTTTGAGCACAGAATCACAAAGTTCCTGAAAGATAGAAAAAGGTGATTGAACAAAATGGACAATATGTTGTTTAATACAGTTTTTATTTCCTATGAAAAATTCACCTTTCATTTACCCTGGAAAAAAACCACAATTACCTTTTGGCCAACCCAATATAAGACCATCAGACTGCCACAGTATAATCATTCTGCATGATGCTGCACAAAGATCCTGTCTGAATGAGGTGCTATTCTGAAGTGATTTGTCTAGCTGCGTTAACAAATGTACCTTGCTGCAGTTTTTTTCACCTCTTCTCTCTTCTAGAACATTATCAATATATCAACTTTCATTCTCACTCTTCAGTCTATAACCTTCTTGGTTTGAGTTAGGCTTGAAACACAGAAGAAGAGTGTCACTGAGCTGTGGTGTAGATATTCAGAATAAAATTCAGGCTACTAGAAATATAAGATGAAAATACTTCTTCTCCCAACCTTACAAATTATGATTTCATACTCATCTCTAATTCCCAAAACTGGATTTAAACTACTGACACTGAAGGTGTGATATTCTTTCAAATGTCTTTTGAATGTTTTTGTATTAAGGTGGATAATATTATTATTCACATCTCTAGCCAACTGCTGTGCTGATACCTGAATGGCATTATAGGGCAGTGGGTTTCACGGTCCAGATATAGGTGTATTGTGTGGTATTTGGCAATCGTTCAGAGTACAGCTTTTGCATATAATCACATTTATTCTCTATTTTTATAAAATTTTGAATTAATTCTGAGTTATAAATTAACTTCAGTAAAATGTAATTATTTTACATGCTTTTAACTACATTGCCATGTCAGTGAATTTGCATAATAAGCCTCCTAATCTTTTTCTCTTGTTTGAGAGAGTATTTTCCTCTTACCAGTCATTCCGTCACCACATGTCTTTTCATCTCCTTCTGTTTTATGCTCTAAATGATGGACCTGCCACCTCTAACTGTACATTTGCCAGATGTCACAAATTATTCCCACATTCCAAAACCAATTGGGAAAATTAAAGATATTACGCTTTCTATTTTTTTTTTCCCCACGAGTCAGTATCTCAGTCTTGCATCTGTATTTGTTGTCCTTGTTTTGGCATTTGTGCACCTACTTTAGTGTAAAACATGTTCTGAACTTCAGAAAAGGACACATATCAGTTGGGTTAGATAATCCTTGTAGGTCTCTTTGAACCATTCTATTCTATTCTGTTCTGTTCTGTTCTGTTCTGTTCTATTCTATTCTATTCTACTCTACTCTACTCTGCTCTGCTCTGCTCTACTCTATTCTATTCTATTCTCATTATGTCATATCTTACTAAGTAAAGTTACTCCCCAAATCTTGAACTGTCCTCACACATAGGTATTGTTTTGAGGCTTTTACTGATGTAGACTTTAAAGCAGGCATGGAATGGATTATTTTCTTAATTCTAAGCAAATTAAAGGCATTTCTGTTAGTTTTACTTAGCTGTGTAGTTTAGCTTCATCTATAGCATAGTTACTTCCTTTCCTCTTAACCTTTTGTTATGCTTCAATGCCTCCAGTGGTTAGAACCACAACTTCAGCTGATTTGTAATGGTCCAGAGTAATTTGTGGCCATTTGTCATTTCTGGACAGGTTTTCAACGGTGTAAATTAAAGTATTCAAAAGAAATTCTGCAGCCTTCATATCTCTGGGAAGTTTACATGAGTCTGTACTTACTCCTTCAGGTGCCAAAGTAGCTTTGAGAGCTATACCGTAGCAGGATTTCTACTGAAATTGGTGTGTTAGCTGGTCTGTAGATTCACGGCTGAATGCTTGTAGCATATCAAGACAGCTTCAAGAGCCTTAGCACTGGGAAAAAAAAATCTGAAAGCAATTAGATGAAGGAAATTTCATAGCTTTGCTGTTAACACAACCTCTGCTATTCTTAGTACATTTTTATTTTGCACACTGAGTCACGCAAATGCAGTGAGAAACAACAAAGAGGACGTCAAGTTCCATTACTGTAGTAAGATGGTGGATGACAAGGGCATCTGTTTGATAGCACAGTACAGAAAATTGCACTTTGTCTGGCAATTAAGGGAACAAAACGGAAAAAAATGTCACTGTCCTATTTCTGTTTAACTTCAAAAAATACATATGATTTCTGCCTGGGTAAGTTCTGTAGGTGGCTGCCTGCCTTCTAGTTCTTCTTAAGCAACATTTTGTCTTCAAAGTGGAGGAGTAAACCAGGTGATGAAATATTCATCTGGCTGAATTCCTGTCTCTTTTTGGTTTTGCTGTAAAAAAAGTTAGACCCATCGCTGACTAGTTTCAGCTGGGAAGTTGATGTAACCACTTATGATAGGATATTGTTTTTTAATGAACTTTGCAGCTCGTTGGTGTTTGGCACCAGAAGGACTGAGTGATGTTGCAGACACAGTAAACTCAAGTCCTTTTTTTCAGAGCCGAAATCAAAAGCCAAACTTCTGTGCTTTTTTTAAAAGATCTGAAACAAATCACAGATCTCTGTCCTATATTTCACCAAGACTGATCACCATACCTTCAGCTACCAGAATAGAAATAAAAAAGATACTAGTTTTGTAGCATAACATTTTCCACATTTTCACAAGTTCACTGACTCAGTAATCAAAAAAGGATTTGAACAAGTTATTCAGAACAATTTCAAGCTGTAATTAATGTGTCAGGGGTTTTCATTTTACTTATTTGTCATTTAGGAAAACATGACTTCCTTCTCTGAACTGAATGCAAACCAAATCAGTGGGATTTAGTATTTAAATCTAATGAGTTTTCATTTATTTTCACAAATGGAGTGGAATTTAAGTCTTGGCTACTCTGTGCCAAGGTAGAGGTTATGCAGACCATGCAGTCTGCTGTGATGAAGCTACACAAAGCAATAACAGCAGCAGAACCAAGTAAATTGGGACCCAAATTGCATAGATTTTACATTTCCCATAGTTTATCAGGTTTCTAATTACATTATTAAAAACTTTACTCTTATAACTTAATTGTTCTTAATGATGATAAGTAACAAGACACTGTTAAAAGAGAAAATATAATAGACATACTATTCTCTCCTTCTTCCAAATGTTTTCTGAAAAGAAGAGGAAAGCATCCCAAAATTTGCACTTATTTTACAGGAATAAACACTCTCAAGGAGACCCTGGGAGTAACACAACATCCTCATCCAGTAGGATTTTGGAGGTTTTCTAGTAGGATAGATAGAGAGCTTTTCAGGCACTTAAAAACTTGGTATAAAGCATTGAGGAATGGGGGCTTGGGGATCTATTTCAAAAGTTTTAAGAAGTCATTTTTCTAGCTCTTCAACCTCACTTTTCATCTGGGTATTTCTGCCCTCATGTGGATTTGGCATTACTGTCCTCAGCTCAGGACCTTCTTATACTTGGCTCAAATTATTAACTGGAATTTACTACAATGGCATGCACTGTTTCCCCTAAATCAATTTTGAGAGCAGTAACTCATGAGAGAACATTGCTAAAGCTTTTCTGCCACTGTAAGTGTTCCCTATTATAAAAACAGTCCAGTTTCAAGTTTGTCACTTGAAGTTCCATGTGGTCCTTCTGGATCTAGACTGTGCATTTGGTAGCCCAGCCCATTCCTAAAACAAAAGTAGAAGATAGGAAGTTATTCTCAGAGACAAGGCAATAGCCAGGTTTCTGTCCAACCAATAAGACCAGTGAGTTTTCATTTATGTTCAGACTTGGCTTGTATAAATGGTAGAATGTAGTACATATTTAGTACCCATGGGTTAAAAAATACATGGGGTATCAAGGCTTCATGCCACAGCATAAGCAGTGCGGGAAAGCGAGTGAAAGTAGCAAAGACATGCCTGTCAACTCCAAATGAACTGTCAGCTCCACAAAGCCACTTCTAGCATGACACACCACAGCCCATGACAGATGTTTCTCTTTCAAGCTGTCTCTTTGAGGTCTCTTACTCAAATATGACACAAAGGCAATACAGTAGAAGGCTTTCAAATGCAAATATGAGGAGAGAAATGGCATATGGCAGAAGGAGATGGATGTGCTGGTGAAGGAATATTTAGCTTTTCTTTTGTATAGCATTTCATGCAAATGTCAAAGTGTGATGTTTGGGAGATGTTGGTGAGGGTAACCCATGTAGTTGTGAATTCCTCAAGAGATTATTTGCTTCAACAAACTTTTTTTTTTTCTCCTAAGAAGTATGGTTTTACAAGGTTTGAAAATCACTATTCAGTTTAGAAACAGATTCTACAAAGGAGATGTAATTCTTACAATGGCAGTGCTTTAAAAAAAGAGTAAAGCATCAGGTAAAGGTAGGCATTACTAGGAATTTCTGTCCTCCTGCTTGTGAAGTTTGAAAAATGAGAAGCCATCAAGTTACAAAAAACTTATTATGCGTTTCCAGACCTGATTAGCGTATGCTGGAGGGGAGAAAATTACTCCAACTCCTAAATAGAAATTGTAATTGTCAACCTTTGTGTTTCAAGGTATGAAGTGTCCATTAGCATCAGGAAAGAATTTCGACCATCTTGATCCCTCGACAGGGAGAGAAAGGGAAACCTATTTTGCCTGTCTTCTTCAAGTCCTTTCTTAAAACATCCTCTGTAATGCCAATAGGAAAAAAATAGCCTGAGCTAAATAATTATATTTAGGTGTATTTTGAATGTTTCAAACTGTGTGAATAGTGAATCAGAATTGCTTAGGTTTCCAAAAGATCTATTCCAGTTTTATGTATGTGCTTGTATTACAGCCTTTGTGTGGTTTTCTGGACTATACTGTAGGAAGTCAGCCTATATTTTCAGTGTGTCCTTTTCTTTCTTGTTGAGATTGCTATGTGTCCTTTTTCCACTATATTGAAGATGCCTCAAGCCTGGAGTATATGATTTTGTCACTGAGCTGTTCAGAGATTCCCATGTGACATATATTCAAACATTTGCAGTTATCCCAAATTAATATTCCATCATACAGAATTTTGCTTCAACGTTATTTTTATGCCATAGAGTCATCAACCTTTGAGATAGATGAGGTTTGTAAAAATAAGAATAAAATTTATAAGTTTATAAATATAAGAATATACAGGTATATGTAAAGATTAGCATGTCTCTTTCATTGTGTCATTTGAATGTTACTCTGTTGTCCTATATGTTCTTCAGGGAGGGTAATAATAATTTGAACACATTTTTAAAGCATCCAAACATCCTGACTGTTTGAAGGTTTATTAATTCCCTACAAAAACATGTACGGTAGCGAAATATACTTGAAGTATATTTTGTTTGGTTTGGTCTATGTAATGTTGTTTTTTTCATAAGAAAATACAATGACATATGCAAAGAATACCGGCATGTGTTGTAGATAGTAGCCATACAGACTTTTGTGGTCACAAAGACTTTCAGTCCTCACAGCAGCAGAATGGTCTTTGCATTATTGGATTTCTGTCCTGTTTCTCTCCACCCTTATAGAAGTATAATACTTCTGCAAAGTACAGCTTTGAGAGTACCTGAGAGATCTAGATATTTTCTATCATGTAACTGATGAAATGATGAAATATCAGAAATTTTTTATTTCTTTTTTAATACTTTGCTTTGGACTCCTACCAATTTTGGAGACAGAAAGCCAAATACTAACATAATAATAACTAAAATCCTTACATAAGCAGAAACGGTGTTTTCATCACAATCAGATAGCTCACAAGTCATTACAAAGGTTATCAGAGCTGAATGTAAAGGAAACCCCTGTTTCTGTTTTCCTCAAGCATTTCTTCCATGCAAGGGCAAATGTTTTTTTGTCAGCATTTTAAAACATATTCATGGTACGTTATTTAGGTTTATCGTTGTTATCCTCGATCCATTTTTTACTCACAGAAGAAATGCCAAATGAGGCTCATGAAAACTTTTGCCTTTGAATAAAGTGTTGCTGATTTGAAATGGTTGAAAGATGTGGATTTAGAGAAAGTACTGTATCAACATATAAATTTAAAAGACCAAATTAATCCTACTTGTAATTCAGTTGAGGCTTAGACTTTGTAACAACAGCTGCATTGCATTTCTCTTAGACTGATGGACGGCTGGATAGATGGATGGATGGGACGATGTGACGCAGAATTTTTTATTAATAATATCTCTGTACTGACTTTTAAACATCGCTATAAAACAACAGAAGTAATTTCAAGCACAGTAGAAAGCAAATATTAGAATCCCTAGGCCTGATTCTCATTAAATTTAATGCCATTTTACACCACTTGTGCAGTGCAGTGGGGCCATAAACTGAATTACATTAAGCGTAAAATGTTTCTAGTGTGAGAACCAGACCTTCTGTATTTACAGCACTATTACAATCAACCTCACAGAGATGGTACAATGATTCCCGAAATAATGCTTGCTTTCCTGCTTCTAACAGAGTTTGTCACCGCTGCTTTCTATCTCTTAGGTTGGAAATGCTCCTTCCTTTCAGATTGTATGATTTTGGACAAGCCAGATAGATTCATGAAAACAATCCTGGGGGGAAAAAGAGGAAAAGAAGGGAAAAAAAGGCAAAAAAAAGCAGCAAATGTGTTTCTAAAGGGAAAAAAATCAAATTCATTGCTGAAACTGTTATTGGCTCCATCAGCCCCAGACTGGATTTAGGGATATCCTACCCCTGTGTACAGTTGATCCATGTTAATTCCCTCTCAGTTATTGAGCACAACCTAATCATAACAGGACTGGCCAGGTAGGACATTCAGGGTCACCTCTCTGCCTTTGCTTTCCATGTGAAGGCATAGAAACTAAATCCAATGCATGGAGATAACTGAAAGAAGAGTGCACTTCATGTCACTGGGCAAATTCACAATGTAATCTCTGCCTTTAGATCATCAATTATTTGGAAAATTCTGGAAACATTGAACAGCTTGTTATATTTCAGTATTTATCTGGAGAATGCAATGATTTTTCTAGCTATTGGCGATGTCTGATCTCAGGTGAAGTAATGAATCCAGAGTGAGGTGAAAGAAGGCAGAACTTAGTAGTCAGGTGTGTTATTACATATCAGTGCTACCCCTTTCAGAAGCTGGTGTTGTAAGTAAGTCTGGTGGAAAACCATGAATGTTTGTGAGAGAAACTTTAGATTAGTCACTAACACAAATACATACAATAAACCGAAACAAAATAAATGAGCCAGGTAGCTCCAGTAAAATAGCTTCTTTGTGTAAGTAAAAGGCAATTTTGGTATAAGAATTTATAATGTTCTAGGGATATAATTTGATAACATTTAGCATTGACCTACTGATCCCATGGTGTGCCCTGACTTGCAAGGTGACAGTCATGAGTAGACCTCATTTTCTCACACAGGCATTCAAATCTGACATAGATCTATGATAGTTTGGGAAATGAAATTTGAAATAAATCTTAATACATTTCCATTTATTATTTCTTGGAGTTAAAATTCAGTAGAATCCAACATGAAAGTTGTGCTTTGTTCTCCAGCTTTGCTTTTTTTATAATACTGAACTATTGCAGAGAGTAATGAATAATAATGAAAAAATAAACCTATGTTAATTATAATTTTCTTCCTAAAGAATTCAGATGAAGGATTAAAATAACAAGAGAGTTTCTCAACAAAGGAATTAATGCTCTAAGAATACATTCATAGGGCATTGGTTTTATGGTACACAGGACAGCAGAAATTGGAACAAATAGCAAAAAATCACTAATGAAGGGAATATTTAATCCATCTTGTTTATTCACAGTTTATGTAGAAGAAGATAATACACATTGCATTCTATTAAGAACACATATAGCATACTTTACACATTGTGTATCCTTGCAGCAAGGATATCTGAGCTGCTGTAGATATATAACCCTGGGAGATACAGTCCCAGAAGCAGTTCAGTAATGTTAGCAGAGCAAATTATCTAGAGTGCCACACTGGGTGGCAGCCACACTGCTGCTAATCCCAAATGTCCTCCATTCCGTGCAAAATCCAGTGGCTCTGCATTCTGTGCTTTCATATTGCCCTAGAAAGACGTCCTTATCAGTCCCGGGAGGACAAAGGATTGCCACCAAGTTCCCACAAGCCTTTTGAGACAAATTAAACTTTCCCCGAGATGTGGGAAACAAATGCATATGATGAGAGGAATGGTATTTATGGAAGGACTGTAAGGCAAAGATAAGGGGTCACAGATACCACGTACCATTTTGGCTCAGGCACAAAAGCCATGATCATCTTTGATCCTTGACACTTGCTCCTAAGGAGGAAATGGCAGCTATCCAAACAAATTTGGAAAACGGTAAAGCATGTAGAAACCATTATGTAAATGGAACCATATTTCTTTAGTTCTATGGTCCCTCTGGCTGTTAGTCTTATTCTGGGAATGCAATACCTGCCATTAAGACTACAGTCTTACCAGATCAAGACCTATCTGAAAGCTAGATATTCAAATAAATGGCTTGTTTTCAGAGAGGCTTCTCTTTATTAGTTTTAAGTAGAGTCTGTATTTACCACATTACCTTTGCAACATGCTCTACCACTGACTTTCTCTGCTGAGGTCTTCTAGCCATTTTTTGATACTGCCCAAACATGTTAAGTTTGTAATATACACTGGGAACATGACCCTGGAGAGACTAAGGTACAACAGAAGAAACACTGTAAAAACTTGAATCCTACAGAACTCTGAATCTGCTTCTAAACTTGTGCAACTGTGGGTTGAGCCAGCAAACGCTGAAATCAGTAGTGGCATTTCTGCTGTAAGGACAACCCCTCACATAGTAGCTCTGCTGTGAAAAAGTTTGTGATCAGTGAGTCTGAGTCCAAGGGTTTGGGAACAACAGAAGTGCTTTCTAGGAAAGAAACAAGACCTCCAGCTGTTTTGAGCAGAAATGGAAGAGTTCAATAAGAATACATCCTTTGAACTTTGTCTTCCTTTCTTGATTCTCTTCCTTTACATTTCCTTTCATTCTCCCCTCTGCTCCAAGCCCAGTATCTAGCATGCGCCCATCTGCTAAAATATAAAAAGGGCTCCTTCTGATAGTGTCTATTAAAGTGCCATATGGCTGAGGTATAGCCTTAGGTGGTAAGCATTACAGAGTGCATCTCTAAGTGAATAGTGATTTCTGCATTTAAGGTTTAATTAGGTAAGTGCTTTTTAAGTAGCATCACAGTTTCCCCTTAAATATTTACTATTCTTCAGCAAAGAAAAGAAGACGAAGCTGATCTAAAATACAACCTGACATGTATCAATGAGTGTCCCCATCCTCTCTTAATGATTCACATCTTCATCTTCACTGTTGGGAATAAGAGGCAAAGTGGTCTCCTGAGCATGAACAATCCCTCCCACCCCAGTCTGCCCAGCTTTCCCACTTCATTACTGTGGATGCAGATCTGCTTATACTCAGGGTTACACAGCACCATCTGCCACAGAGGAGGAAGGAGTTGTTTATTTCAAGATGTAGGTGCAATGTAGCGTTATTGAGGGGAGACGAGGTAGAGAAATTGTGTGCTTTTAGATCACTTAAAGTAACGGACTGGAGTGTCATGCTGCAGAAATATACCACCTCCAAACAATTAGTTTTGAACTAGGAATCTGATGCCATGAAGGCAAAAGATCTATAAAGAGAGACTTGGCAAATTGTAATTTGAGATTACTCTTATCCTCCTAATTGCAGTTCAAGAACAGACCAGAGACCTGAAGATAAATATTAAACATTTGTTATTTCTTTTTTTGTTATTTGTTATTGCTTTTTCAATGCCTCTGTCATTCCTGTCAAGGATGAATTTCAGAAATACCTCCTGCTTGATGCATGTGAGGATGTGTAAGCTTCTGCTCAGTCACACTAAAGATGATGTCCAGTAACATCACTCTCAAAAGGGCAGTGGGCACTGCCAAAATCCATTGCTAATTGTTGTTTTCTAGAAGGTCTCAGTTGTGCCCTATGGAGGAGACTGTGCAGTAGCTACCACAATTATTCAGCTTTTCAAATATCTCTAGAGATGTGAAGTAAAAGATAACTAAAAAATCAGTTTCCATTTCATGGTTTCATTGTAATTCCCTACAGTTTACTCTCTGGCATTTTGTCTAGACTAGTTTTTCACTTTTATGTTAAGCTTGTCAAAGACCTCAGTCATAGTGGTATCCAAGATCTGTTAAAATACCTCAATGGATATGCCTTTTTTTTCTTCCTCTGCCTTTCGTTTAACAGACTTTAGCTGTAGAAAGGCTTCTTTGATACCCAAAAGTTCTCTCTGTGTCTCCTGGAGCCCTTAAATACTTCATCTCCCCTCTTTTGTCTGTTAATCCCTAGCACTACGTGCTAAGGAGTAAGTAAATTCTTAATCATTTCCGATCACATAAATGGAACCAGAGGCACAATGCAGAGTATATAATGTATAACCAGCTCTTCAGTGACTGCTCATGATTATCTTCACTCCCCGATGAACTTCTGTTTCTTTTCAAAAGAAACTGAAGACACTTCTGGGAGTCTACATAATCCCTTTAGTGATGCTGTTCATGATAGGGATAATAAACGGAGAGGAGTCAAATAGATGCAGCACCCTGATAAATCTTGCAGAGCCGATGCAAGGACACCCATCCTTGTCAGCACAGCAGGA